>NW_013550492.1:0-5755 GCF_000709125.1 Exophiala aquamarina CBS 119918 | reverse complement strand
AACACCACGCGTAGATCTTTTCCTTCCTCCTCTCCGTAGAACGTCTTCGCCTTGTAGCTAGCAATTGAGCTATTACGCGTTTAGCTTCCGTCACATTACGTTCTACCACCCACTACCATTTGCCGGGAGGCACCATACCCCCAGAAGAAAGAAGGAACAATGACGGACGCGTCAGCCGCGCCAGACGCGCCCACAACTCGACCCAGCACCCTCACAGCAGAAGATATTTGTCCCGCACAATCCGCAGCGGATTTTCAACGGATGTTCAACGAGAACCCTCAAAGGTGGTTCAAATTTATCAAGCGTGCGAACAACACCATTCGCCATCAAGAGAAATTGGTAAACGCGTTAGAAAGGACGCAACAGGAAAGAGATCTCCTTCAAGATGAATTACAGCTCGCGGAAGACCAAAACAGGGCTGCGGAGCGGCCAGGCGACGAAGAAGAGACGTATCGTGACGAGGAGGGCCAGGCAGGTCCCCCAATGAGAACGCTGCCGCCCCGTGTCAGCCAGGGTAACTCTCAGACTATTTCTGGCGATCACCCCATTCGTACCCCTTCTGTAGATCAGGAGAGCTCCAGTCTGGACGAACAAGACCACGTCCAGAACCTGAACCGTCCATCATCTCGCCCTGTAAGTACAACTCTCGGCAACGCTGGGTTTCGTCCGAAGCCCACCATGCCTAACCCGGATAAGTTCAATGGTGACCCAAAAGATTTGAACCGCTGGCTTGGTGAAATATCAGATAAGTTAGCTGTGGATGCCGCTTGCTTTGGGCAGGACGACAAGATCATGGTCATCTATGCCAAGAATCGACTCACAGGCACAGCATATGATACTATTACCCCACTGTTCCACGATGGTAAAAGGCCATTCAAGACACCCGGGGAATTGCTGGACTACGTGAAGAGACTCTTCGGTGACCCCGACCGTGAGGCTAACGCGAGAGACGAACTTGAAGCCTTGCAGATGAGAAGCCGATCATTCCAAGAGTACTATGCTGACTTCCGGCGGATCGTCGCGGACATTCCCGATCTTGTGGACAAGGAACAGATCTACCGGCTAGAGAAAGGACTGGCTAAGGATATGAAGGTAGCCTTAGTACACGGTGAGAAGGAGGACACGGATATCAACGAATACGCCGAACGTTGTCGTCGTGTTTACCGCCGACTGAAGAAGGCACAGGCATCCGCAGTGGCTACTCACAATGCGAGTGTCAACCGATACAGCGTTGCACCTCGCGACGCGGATCCCTCCGGACTCACCACGACAACCCCCAGAAACGCTCCGGCGGCCGCGACCCGACGCTCGAATCTACCAACATCTGCAAGCACTAGCCGCGCGATCGACGACCCACGGTTCCCTCGACAAGTACCAGCCGCCAAACGCTCTGAACGCCAGCAAGCCGGCCACTGCTTACGCTGTGACAAACCTGGCCACGGTTGGAGGGACTGCCCACACCTAGCTTCAGATTTACAGGCGACCGTGAAGGTCAACGAAGCCACGGTCGCTTCCGAGTCGGAAAACGAGGAGTCCCGAGCGTAAGTCGCCGCCCGGGACGAGACGACGAAGGAGATATAGTTATGGCTGCTTGGACACTAGACCTGGCATTGATGGAGGATGGATTGACCAGTGACCACCTTATCCTCCAAGGCAAGCTAGGAAGTTGCCACTCTTCAGTTAATGTTCCGTTGCTAATTGATAGTGGCGCTAATGGACTTGCATTTATCGACTCTTCCTTTGCGCAAAAACATTCCATGAACTTGAAACAGCTAACACAATCCAGAAATCTTCGAGTGATTGACGGCCGAAAGGCGCGTCAACCACTTACCCACTACACTACCAGTACACTGACTATTAATGGACACCAAGAGGCTATCCCGTTGTTCGTGACGAAACTCGGCAGATATCCTATAGTCCTAGGGCTTCCTTGGTTGAAGAAACACACGCCTTTGGTTAATTGGGCTCGCGACAGCTTGACGTTTGTTTCCAAGTATTGCCGCGAACACTGCCTACAGAACCAGTCATTCAGGCACGACGAGTTGGACGAGATTCGAGCACAGGTTGCGACCCTGTCTGAAGCGTTGACGAGTGCCAACGGGCGCCAGAAACCACACGAAATAGGAACCAAGAATAAACCAGAGACCAAGAACACACCAGAGCAAGATAACGATCGAGAAGAATTACCAAATAGGATCAGGGTAAGGACTAGACCAATCGTTCAGAAGAATAGCAACATTCGGAGACACCAAGACGACTGGAAGTACGACTTCTACCGAGCGCTCCACCCTCCTCATGAGTTAGAGGATGGTATGCCACGACCTACTCAAACGGAGAAACAAAAAGACGGAAAGCACAAAGACTATGGGAGACCCCTCGAAAGCGTAGACATATGTGCCATTAGCGCTGCGGCGTACTCTACGCTATCGCGAAGAAAAGAAGTCACAATCTTTGCCGCTTCGATGTACGACATTAACAAGGCTCTAGAAAAGCTCGATCGGAAGGAAGAAGTGGACCCAAGAACCAGACTACCGAGAGAGTACTGGGAATTTGCCGATGTCTTCTCTAAACGAGATTCCGATAAGCTCCCACCACGCAGGACCTGTGATCACGGGATTGAGCTACAAGAAGGAAAGGCCCCACCATTCGGAAGAGTGTACGAGATGTCCAGGGGAGAACTGGAAGTCCTGAAGAAGTACTTGGAGCAGAACCTGTCCAAGGGTTTTATCAGGGTGTCTTCATCACCAGCCGCCGCGCCTGTGTTATTTGCGAAGAAACCGGGCGGAGGACTTCGGCTCTGCGTGGACTACCGAGCTTTAAATACCATCACTATCAAGAACCGATATCCATTGCCTCTCATCAGGGAGACTCTTGACCGACTCAGTGGAGCTCAGTATTTCACCAAGATTGACATCATCGCCGCTTTTAACCGGATCCGGATCAAGGAAGGTGACGAGTGGAAAACGGCATTCCGCACCCGCTACGGGCTGTTTGAATACGTGGTCATGCCATTTGGACTCACGAATGCTCCCGCCACCTTCCAACATTACATCAACGAGACTTTGAGAGAGTACCTAGACATCTTCTGCTCGGCGTACATTGATGACATTATTATCTACAGTGACACGCTCCAAGGACACCGTCAGCATGTGAAACTGGTTCTGACCAAACTCCGCGAAGCCGGTCTCCAGGCGGATATCGGTAAGTGTGAGTTCGAAGTCCCAGAGGTGAAATACCTAGGTATGATCGTGGGAAAGCACGGCATCAGGATGGATCCTGACAAAGTAGCTACCATTCAGAACTGGGAAACACCTTCGTCCATCAAGGACGTCAGGAGTTTCTTAGGATTCGCGAATTTCTACCGCAGGTTTATACGAAACTACTCAAAGATAGTCAAACCGCTCACGGACCTTACCAAGAAGGGAATCAAATTTGCGTGGAGCACAACGTGCCGGCAAGCTTTTGAATACCTGAAGAAGGCCTTTTGCACAGAGCCCATCCTCATGATCTTCAATCCAGACAGGGAAGTGGTGGTGGAGACCGATTCCAGTGATACAGTCTGTGGGGCGGTCCTCTCCCAATATGACGACGACGGCGTGCTCCGTCCTGTTTACTACCTTTCGAAGAAATATCTTCCGGCGGAATGCAACTATGAAATCTATGACAAAGAACTGCTGGCGATCGTCAAGGCTTTCGAAGAATGGCGTGCGCCACTCTTAAGCGTGCAAGGCCCCATCAAAGTGATCACCGACCATCGCAACCTGGAATACTTCATGAGCACTAAGCTGCTGAATCGTCGGCAGGCTCGCTGGAACGAATTCCTCTCGGGATTTGATTTCATCATTCAGTACCGGCCAGGAACACTGGGAGGCAAACCGGACGCGCTGACGAGGCGCAGCAGCGACCTCCCCACTGACGACGACGAACGGCTCACATCCCAATGGCAGATGATCCTGAAACCTCACAAGCTCGCCGCCGGTGTCGCACCGTTGGAGGCCTTGGCAGGGGACATGGATGATGACGACGAACCTCCCACTCTCGAGAGCCTCCTACAGGAAGCGTACGAGGAAGACCCCTTGCCCAACCGAGTGCTGGTGGCACTAGGTCGAGGGGACAGAAAATCACCGGATCTCTCACTCTCTGAATGCTCCGAACATGGTGGGCGGCTTTACTTCCGCAACAAGCTCTTTGTGCCACATTCCTATAAGCTCAAGCTGTACTTAATCGAACAGGCTCATGCCGGTTTACAAGCGGGACACCCTGGCCGGAACAAGACGCACGAGATCCTCTCCCGACACTATTACTGGGTACGAATGGACAAGGATGTGGCGCAATACGTCCGGAACTGTCACACGTGCCGACGAACCAAGGCGTCGCGAGAAGCAAGCAACGGAACTCTCAAACCGCTCCCCGTGCCTGAACGTCGCTGGGAAGATGTATCCATGGATTTTGTCGTGGACTTGCCCCCAAGCAAGAACATTTGGGGAGTGGCCTGCAAAAACATCATGGTGGTGGTCGATCGTTTGACCAAGGAGAGACACTATATTGGATGTGATGACATGAGTGCTGAAGCGGTCGCTGGGTTGTATTACCATTACATTTGGAAGATACATGGGCTACCCAACACGTGCGTTTCCGACCGAGGCCCTCAATTCCTCAGCCATTTTTGGAAGCACCTCTGCCGACGGCTCGGCGTTCGCAGACTATTATCGACCTCGCACCACCCACAGACAGACGGCCAGACGGAGAATGCCAACGCAGTCATGGAGCACTACCTACGATGTTATGTCGACTACACCCAAGATGACTGGGCGGAACTACTTCCTGGAGCGGAATTTGCGGCCAACAACCACGAAGCCTCCAGCACGGGGCTGACTCCCTTCTTTGTGAATAAGGGATTTCACCCTCGGATGGAGTTTGAGCCACCATCAGAACCCGAAGAGCTCAGGGGGCTTACACCACGACACCGGATTGACGCGCAGGCCGCCAACCTGTTTGCAGAGCGGATGAAAAAGACACTGGAGTTCTGCAAAGATGCCATTCGTGTCGCCCAAGCTCGCCAGGAGGAAGCAGCCAACAAGAGGAGAATTCCCGCCCCGGCGTACAAAGTGGGTGACAAGGTCTATCTGGACATGAGAGATGTGAAAACGCTGCGACCGAGCAAAAAGCTGGATGTCAAGTTTGAAGGCCCCTTTCCCGTTGCTGAAATGATCAATTCACATGCGTACCGCCTCACGCTCCCGAGTGATTGGAAGATACACGACGTATTCCATGTTTCACGGCTTCGATTTGACCCCAACGACCCGTTTCCGGGCCAGACCCCAACCAACCCAGACCCTGTGCCAATTATCAACGATGAGGATGACGGGGAACACGACGAGTGGCACTTCAAACGGATCCTCAACTCGAGAATTATAGGGAAGGGCAAGAAACAACAACCGCAATACTTTGTCGAGTGGACTAACTATGCGCCTGGCTGGACGAATGCTGAAGATCTCACGGGGTGCGACAGTGACATCCGTGATTTTCATCGAAAATACCCCGGCAAGCCAGGCCCGTGGCTGCATCTTACCCCATTCACCACGGCTGAGACCAATGAAGACTCTGATTCTCTTGCATGACGACCTCGCAGGAGCTCGGTTTGGAGAGGAGGGAGGTAATGTCACGGTTCTCGCACGGGTGTGGCAGCCTTGCTGCTTAGTCAGCAGGAGGCATGTAAACATCAACACCACGCGTAGATCTTTTCCTTCCTCCT
>NW_013550493.1:0-6007 GCF_000709125.1 Exophiala aquamarina CBS 119918 | reverse complement strand
AAACCGTGTCACTTTGCAGATGAACACAGCGTGGCTGAGGATCTTCTTGAAAGCTGGGTCTGAGGCGTTGAGTCTTCTCCTACGCTCGCATTCTAATGGACCTAAGGCTGTCTTGAATGATGGTATGGTTGGGTGTCTAGTCGAGCAGCCCGCATCGGGGCCATGACCACCCTTCTTGACCTGCAGTTACTCGTAAAGAAAGGAACCAACGTCAGTGAAATGTCCCAGCGTCTGATAAATCTACTAGTGAAGGAAGATGAGTGTGTTTCTTCCGGAACCTAATTGAAGCCACGAGGCCCATCCTCAAATCGAATCTGCATGGGTAAGCAGACTATTGATTTAAACTCCCCGCTTGAGGTTGGCATGGATACCTCGCTAAGGCCTAGGTTTCTGTGCATTGCACTATTTCGTTACAGTATAAGCCGCTTGCTTTCCCATGTCTCAAGCCACGTTGCTTGCGTCCATTTGATCGTCAAATATGTCTCCTCAACCCATCGCTGCCTACTTCTTTAGTCACGATAACCCCGGTCACTCTCCAGTAGGGCAACATGAGGGTGCCCGATATTCTGCTCCATTCCAGGACGACGCTTACGACAACGTGTTGGCGGTTGGGCCGCACCACGCGTTTTGGATCCCCTCCTTAAACGCTCCTCATCTTCGGATCAGTCATGATGCAGGATTCGTTGCATAGACCCATGAGAACAGGGCCTGAAGACGTGTCTCGATTGATTTAAAGCTATTTTATCAAACACGTCTATCCCCCACTATTAAAACTACAGTACCATCGATCACCTTCTACCTGTCCTTCATCCGGTCATTGACGCAAAGCTATTCATTCTGTAAGACCTTCCCCCAATCATGGGTCTATCTATCTTGAATATTTCCAACCTGCCCAACGGATGTACCCACCTAATAACCTCGACGTCACGCAAAGACAGACCAGTCTACGCGCTTGCGGGCCACACGGAGCACGCCAACTATGTCGAAAGGACGTTCTTGGACCAGATGTCTTACCCGTACGCTGAAATAGGGGTTGATAAAATTAGCTGCAATCTTCATCAAGCCTTCGGCGTCTCTCTCCCATTTCACCTGCGTCCAAACTGCGCCCTCCAAATAGACCTGCCGGATTCAGGCGGGGAAAAGATTACGGTATCTACATTCTTCAATGAAGCCGCCCTTCGAGAAGTCCAAACCATCGCACACCGTATATCCGAAGCTGAGGAGGACTGCAGCTGTGCACAATGTCAATCGAGCTTCATTGGCACTTCGGGGAAACCCTTCGGTCGCTGGGACATTCCACAAGATCGGCCTCGGGACCCATTATATAGCTTTATGCCGGCCACTGTTTTCAAGGTTAATGGCATAGGCGAAGTTGTAAGCGTGTATTACAGTTCATCGTACAGCTTCAGCATGATCAGCTACAAGTATGCAACCAATCTGGGCCATGAGCTGCAGCTACAAGGGGAGAGCGACAAACTTATCAACGTCAGCATCACTCTAGCGAAGCCAGGATTGCTTGCCTTAGCTCATGTCATACAATGTGCAGTTACGAAGCATATTCCGGTAGATATTGCCCTCAATGAGAACGATATGGAGAAACTACACAGTCATTCAGAATACTGGCATCGTTGTGCGGCAGTGGGGAGGCAATATCGACGCGGTCCAGCTGTGGCGATGGATCCTCTGAGCATGGGATCATCACTTCGATTAGCAGGCGTTGCTCGAGTCATCTTTCACGGGACGCATGGTATCAAATATCCATGTTGGGTCGTTCATGGGTTAGCATCCAAACGCAGCGAAATTAGCTCAACATTCCTTTTCCACGATCTGAATTTGAGCAGCAGTGCAGTAGCCTGTACAGGAGACGAATGCGTGCATCTACAAGTCGAGGGCAAGTCCGGGGAAATTGAGGATATCAAGTTCGACGTTATTTTCGATTTGAAGATGGTCTGCGCTGATGGAGATGGTGACATCATGGAAGGCTTCCATGTCAGCCTGACTCTCAGTGATTGGCAACGATTAACTGGACGGAGCCCGGAACAGAAGAACTGTAATTTCCCACCAATCTATGGACTCTACAACGGTGTGATTCTGAGAGAAGCCAGTGGTTCACAGTCAACAATATGTGTTGAGTTATCTAGATATAAGAACAGTACGATTCGTGGTCCCCTATTTCGATTAGCCCGAGGATGGTCCATGGATTTTAGCGGAGCGTACCTGATTGCCAGCAAGTCAAAGGTACCTGACCTGACCCTCGGCGCAACATCCACGAAGGTTTGAGAAATAACGGCCCCATCTTAAGATCTAGCTAATAATAATTTATAGGACCTCGCAATAAACTGTCAATGCGGCGATTCTCATGCCATCATCGCAGGGTAAAATTCAGGACTTCAGAGCGTGAGCCATAGATTAGCCATGCCCCTGCTCTCACCGTTCTCCACACCATCATCTGATCAGTAGTAAATGAATTGGCGGGAATATTAGGTCTCGAAAGGAAGAACGTTGCAGGATTATTGTATTGTGCGCGGGAACATGGTGGAATGTTCATATATCATACTCTCAGCACTAGCACGAGAGAAAGGGCCTTGGCGCCCTCCAATAGGTAACAGATCCTTCACGCTAGCGGTCTCGAGGTATGAATCATTATATCAATTCCGGTCACTTACAGTAAATATAGCGCGGAGTAAGTTTAGCTACTACCCCTATTTCACGTATTGACAAGTCTTAGCTTGGACATTTGTATGAGGGAGTTAGAAAGTGGAGATTCAACGGGAATGAGAAGTAGAAATTGGCAGTAGGCATGGTCACTGCGAATCAACATAGAAGCCACCGAAGGAGGGCACTGTAATTATCGCACCGAATAAATACTGGGGCATTCATATTTCATTTCAGTACTTATCTTTTGACTTATTTAACTCTGCATTTACGTAAGTGGACCCTTAAACCTAGATATTCGGTACATCAGTCTTTCTTTGGCATTTAAAATGTGACAAATAATTTCAGCACAGACTTTCCACTTCGCTTCCTGACCTGCAGTGGCAGTGCCTTTTTACTCAGTCCACCTCATCTCGCGACAGATGTTTGCAGAGCGAGTTTCCTTGTACCGTCGACGAAACGGACCTACCGTTGAAACGGAGACGCCTGAACAGGAGGAAGTGCGACGAGTGTAGAATCTCGAAGCAAAAAGTAAGTTATGTCTGTGTGTTTCATACTGTATCAAATCTAACAGTATTAAGTGCCTTCCGGAGGATCGAATTTGGCCACAGAAATGCTCTCTTTGTCTTCGAAAGAACCTTCCCTGCTCAGAGCCAAGAACAAGCGGTAGGAGGCCGAGAACGGGATCTTCGAATCAGCCTCAGCAAACCCCGACCGAGCACGTGTTGACCCCGGCGTCCAGGAATAATGAAGCTCAACAAAAACCGTACTATGAGTCGGCTTCGACCATGCTTTCCCCCTCTGATTACCATGTTGGCTTGATATGCGCATAGAGCGTTGAAATGACGGCCCCCATGGCCGTGCTGGATGACATGATGGGGGACAAGACCCGCAAGATCACAATAGTTACGTGTTGGGCCGCGTCCATCAGCACAATGTGGCGATAGCATGTATGCCCGAAGGGGTGGACGGGTTGGTGCCTACGGCCAATGTGGCCAGAGACATGGCGAGGACATTCCCGCGCTGCGTGTCGGGTTGATGGTGGGGATTGGTGGTGGCATTCCCAACCTCGCCAAGGGTATCGACATTCGCTTGGGGGACATTGTGGTGAGCAAACCAGAGAAGACATGGGGAGGGGTGGTGCAACTATGACAAGGGCAAAGCCGAGGAGGGAGGGAATACTGTGCTCAAAGGCCAGCTCAATCAGCCGCCTGCTCTCTTATTGCAGACCCTTGCTCAACTCCAGGCACGACACGGCATGCGTGCCAGTAAGGTATCAGATTATATCAACGACTGCAAAGCCCCCCACAACAAGCGCAAGCCACGTAAGAATCGCATACCGGTAACCCATTATGGGGTCATCGCATCGGGAAACCAGGTGGTGAAGGATGCAACCGTGCGAGACCGACTGCGGGATGAATTTGGTGCCTTATGTGTGGAGGTGGAGGCGGCCGGACTAGTGAACGATTTTCCGTGTCTGGTCATCCGGGGTATCTGTGACTATGCAGACGCTCACAAGAATGAGGGATGGCACGCATATGCAGCGATGACAGCGGCATCATACGCCAAAGAATTCCTTCAATACATCTCACCGACGCAAATGAAGATGGAAAGGCCCCTCCAAGACATAGTGGGTAAGTACAACCTATCAGTTAGGATAATGATGCAGTTCTGTGTCAGTGTATTCTCACATATACCTAATGTTCGAACTACCCTATAGCTTCGCTCGATGAGCGACTAGTTAAGCAATCGAGCTTACTGGGAGGGCACCTTCACGAGGTACAAACCAGCACACAAGAAACGTGATCCGCCGTACTATGATGATCAGTATCGCCAATGTCTTCGAGCATTTATGACGAGCTCGTACGAAGCGTTCAAGGACATCAATCCTGAGCGGGTGGAAGGTACTTGTCAATGGGTGTTGGCACACCACAATATCAACAATGGCACACAAGACCGCATGACGGTTTGCTCTGGATCTCGGCGGACCCTGCTTGCGTCAAATCTGTTCTTCAAGGACAATGAACAGGATGGTTTGACTGGAGGTCTTTGTGAGAAGCTGTTGAAAGAGGTGACGGAGCTATGGCGGACATTGTCTTAATCCGCCGAAAATTGAAAGAGAGATGATGCGAACACGTGTTGAATTCCTCTGCTTGGAGGATGTCGGGCCGACGGCACGGTCACTCGTTAAACAATTCAAAAATGATCAAAGAGCTGACGACATTTTAGACGAAGACAACCCGGTCCAAAGTCTTTTAGTCTATGCTGCAGAATACTGGCCATCTCACCTCAAGGAAGCATGGCTACCTGAAGATGATTTGATGATTACTCGGATTCTTCCATGTTATCAGGCGGACAGCAAGTTACACCATCTCTGGTTCCCAATATTTTGGAAAGCAACAAGGCCTTACGACAGTCTTCCGGAGATGAGTGAAATCCGACTTGCGGGGCTACTGGGCCATGAAAATATACTAGAATTGATGCTACAAGGAAATGAAGATATAGGCATCGACGCATCGGACAAGGATGGGCGGACAGCGTTGATATGGGCAAGTGAGTGTGATCACGCAAAGGTAGTGCATATACCCCATGCGTACAATTACCTCCGCCTCCGCCTCCCGTTTCTCTCTTCCATTTGCGTTCTTTCCGTGTCATACCGACAATCGGACCAACCTGCTGTTTACAATAAATCCATAGCCACACTGTGCTTTCCGTTCTTCCCAATCGCCTGTGCTGGTGGCGACTGACCTTAGACCAACCCAACTGAAGGACCTACTCTCTGCCGGCGGGATTCCTTGGCGGACAGAGAACTAGGGTGGGGGAGGTTAGTTGAAGCGAGTGGCCCAGGGGAACGTGTCCTCCTCATACTTGACGCAGCCATCCCGGAAATAGTTGTGGTCCCACGAAAGGCCGCCGCAAGAAATGTCGTCTAGAGACTGCTCTCCATGCTCCTTCATGAAAATGGGGTTACGTGTTTGGTCGTGACTGAATGTTGGCATGGGAGGAGGATGCGTCGAGGTGGACTGTGCTGCAGGTACTGAGTTTCGTAGATGTTGAGCTGTCCACGAGGAAGCGGCGTTAAACTCGCTATCGGCGTCGCAACGACCTGCATTTACACAGAAGCTCGCCTCCAGTGCAGAGACCGCTCGGGGTGGTGGAGATGAATATGATTGTTTTCCCCTGGTCCGGGCGCGGCTTAGCCGCACGTCCTTGTGACTATCGAATTGCCCGGGGCTCCCTCCTCGGACAATTACAGCACCAGACACCGCCTCCGCGATAGTGATCGTGGCGCCCGTGGACAGGTATGCTATGATCTTGAGATGGAGTGAGAAACACTGTCGGGGTTCTTTCC
>NW_013550494.1:0-6255 GCF_000709125.1 Exophiala aquamarina CBS 119918 | reverse complement strand
TCTTCCAGAACATAAGAAAGAAGCCATCGACAGAATCATGGAAGAGAATGAGCTGGCTGAGAAAGGCTACCGAGTCCAAGATATTGCGTGGCTAAAGAGCAAGGACAAATCACTCGGCCAATCAGCATCTTTAGGCGTGTGGCTTGACAAGTCAAGCCTGTACAATGCTTGGACTGGGCTGTTGAATGAGTGTATGAGCCCCGAGCGGTAGGAGGAAGCGTAGAGGAATTAGCTAGTAGTGGGCTACATAGACATCTATCTGCACAGCTAATGGAATAAATCAAATCAAATCAAACCAAATCAGAATCCGAAGGCGCAATTGCAAACAACTGTACAAATCAGCGCATAATGCCCAGTTTCAAACTCAAGTGGGAATGGCTTTTGCCAAGTATCTGGACGGCTTGTCACAGGCCGACAGGAATTTCGGTACGAACGCCAATGAGCGTTGGGTAATGTTCGGGTTAAAGCGTCTCTTGCACTGGCGAAATGATCGTCACTTAACCCGTCACGTGGTGTGGTAAATTCATGGACCAACCGAGAGGGGGTGTTGGTTCTTTAACCAATCGGTGGGCGAGTTTGTTCACGCTTATTCGTCTGATTGGGAAGCCACAACCGGACGCGATGATTGGCTTGTCCTTAACGACAACTACAAATCGACGGCCCACCTTCATTCCTCGCTCAACTCCTGAGTGCCCTCACGATGGACATGATCTCCTCACGACACTGCCCACAAAATCTCCACCTTATCGGATCGGCCAGATGCGTTTCTCGGTGTGAGCAAGCCGTGTCGGGAGGGAGGGCTGGCGCCTCTCCCGGCGAGCTCGAGACCTCGTGGTGGCTTGCCATTTGAAGTTGGACAACTTCGGCCATGTCGACCACCACTGCACTCTGATCCGCTTCCTCCAAAACGTCGGCCGCCGCGATGGCTTCACCCTCGTCCTCGCCCCGAAGATCTTGCCTCCCCGGCGGTGATCCGCCTTCCGCAGCTGCCCCGTGCCCGTCCAGGCTCAAGCCTTCGATTTCTTGGTCGAGCTGCTCTGTGAATGAACCCTCGTCAGACATGTCGGAGTGCGTTGCAGAACTGAGGGACGGGAGAGAGGACCGTCGCGAACGGTGGTCCCGAAGAGATGTGAACAACTCTAGACAGAGAGGTCCGCCGCTCGCACGGATGGCGTCCAAAACGTAATCCTCGTCCTCTAGACGTCGAGCGCGCAACGCCGTCCGCGTTTGTTCCCGGAACCACGACAGGAAGCGAGCATCCGGCGTGGTCGGGGATTGAAACATCTTCTGCGCGACCGTCATAATGCTCGCGTAGTCGACCTGTTCAATTGACAAAATCCGACCCATCGCCTCTTCTTGGAGGGAGGGAATGTCGAGTTGAATCCCCAGGCGGAGGAGAATCCCACAGCGCGTCAACAAACAAGCAGGGGCTTGCCCATCCGGAAGCCGTGGGTTGAGGGTCGAATCGAACCGTTCGTAGTCCTGGCCGTACAAATAACACAGGAGAATCTCAAAGGCGGCTTTTTCCACGTCCTTGAGGACGACGGAGTTCTCCTGTCCCGAGACCTGCACCTTTTGGCAGAGAACCTTCGACGGTGACAAGAAGCCCGAGTGGATCGAAAACGGAGCCCGGTCGTGTCCCACCTGGATGGTGACGATTCGAGAGGAAAATACACTGGGGCCATCCACGGTCAACACCCGAGATTCGGTCCGCAATGGTGCCATCGCGGTGACTTACCTCCCATTGCCCGTCGCAGCACGCCCCGCTTGGGCTTGCCCACGTGAATCACAGTTCGGCACATTGGTGGTTACATCACCTCTTGAGGTTGCATGGGAAGGGCGAGGGGCGGCCGCCAGAGCGGGCTCCGAAGAGGGCGTTGAATTAGACACCGACCTGGTCGTTGTCGCGGTGCGAGTGGTGGCAGCCGCCGGGGCTTGGGTGCCCTTCTTTTTCGCCATGGGACTGCAAAATGGCACGGTGATCAGAGGACATTCGCGGTTGGGATCGAAACATCGTTGTGCGCTGACCGCTCGTCGCTTTATACCCGAGTACGACCCAGACGACAGACGTGCTGCGGCGAAGTGTGGAGAAGCCTCGAACATGTCGACTAACACCCCTCACCATCATCGAGTGAAGGGGTCCGTGGGATGCCGTCGCTATCCGAATGTGGAATTGGATGAGAATGACTCTCGACGTGTCTTCGGACGACCTCACCTCATTGTATGCGAGGTGACGTGATGAACTCGAAAAACAAAGAGCACTGTAGTCGCTCTGTCCGCACTGGCCACCTCCTGGTCAAGGCGAGGGATCGGGGTCTCCCGAAGAGCGCTATGGGCGGGGGACGGTTGTTTAGCACGGCCCGTCGAATGGCCTGCGGAGGCGATATATGGGCCGCACGAGCCAGCGAGAGAGCCGAGTCTCTAGACTTTATCGGACTAAATATCGGATCTGACCAGGTCTCGAGAGCTGAGTTCTCAGCCTCACACAGTTTTCCTGGCGCCCTCTTTGAAGCTCGCACATGACGCTGGAACAGGGATGACCAGTTTTTGGGGGGAGGGGAGTAAAAGGGCACATCATTCTCCCGGAAATGGTCCTTGACTAACCCTGGGACGCGGGAGACGTTTACGCCGAAACGCACCTCAACCCCGAGTCAATGATATAGACCTTCAGTCCTATTACTCCCACTGAGGCCATCCATGGAGAATGGATCATCCCACTTAAACTTCAATAGCGTCACGACACTGTTACAGTATCGTGAGCGTGGGCCAACCTTGACGGTTCAATCTAGAAGTGCAATTCCACCATCGACCCGACGTCGTTCCTCGAAGGAATGAAGGGTGAATCAGGTGGAATACTCCAGGGTGGCCAGTATCGAGGGAGAGGGGGTGAAGATAGAAGGCCTTTTCTCAATTTATCTCGCTCATTCCATCCTCTCTCCCTCCCCTCTCACCCTCACTCTCGTTCTCCTCGCTGACACTCTCGACTCTTTCTTCCCACACTGTCTGACATCGTAGCCACGTCAAAGGGCATGGCCGAACACTTGTCCGGTAAGTTCTCCGCCGCGTCACAACCCGTGTCAGGCCTAAGCACATTGAGCTAGAATTATCCTCCCTCCTTTCCAATTTACCGGCCGCATTTCCGACAGCGCCTCCAATCTGTTCCCGCTGTGGCACGGCCAAAGACGTGTCGTGTCACGTGACAGGAGCCGACAACACCAACAATAACGCCGGACGGCCATTCTATAAGTGTGGTCATTGCGACCGTTTTCTGGTGTTCGCCGACTCCCGGGGCAATGATCCCGCCAATCGTCCTTGCCACTGCGACAGCTCCAGTAAGAGGCAAGCTACGGGCCCTTACAAAGGGTTTCAGGTTCACTACGTCTGCCGGCTGGGCACATGCGACTATTACGAGGCACACCGCGACGCCAACGGCGCTCGCTATCGCCTTGATGCCTTCAGTCTCGCCCCACTGATCGAGCTCGGTGTCCTTTGAGAGTGGCGGACGGCCGGATCGTTGCTCGGCGTCGCAGTTGGATGTCCCTTGTCCGCGTCGTCATCCTCGCGCCGTGGCGACCTCTAGTCGGACCGTTTAGGATAGGGAGAAGCCAAGCGGGAACTGCCATATACTCGTACTAGCTTCGATCTTCTTGCTGCTACTGTAGATAGTGAAAGAGAAAGAGATGCCAAGTAGTACTAAGCGGCTAGGGACAATATTAGAGCGGTTACGTAACCCGGCAGCGGGATCCCTTGACGTTCACAATCCATCGCACGACCTGCAAGCTGCCCCGCACTAGCTGCGTCTCTGCCGTTTGGTGTACTGTAACAATGCCGACATGATTCTCGCTCTTGATGCCCCTATACAGTCTCATTCAAAGTGCTACGTTCCATATCATGATGGTCCGATCCTCCGAACATGACGCGAGCAGCAGGCCGTCGGGTGAGAAGGCGACGGATCGGACGACTTCAGTGTGACCCTCCAATTTCCGGGCCTCTCCCGTTCTCGGTTTCCATAGTCTCGCCGTCCCATCGAGGGACGCTGACGCGAGCAGCGAGTTGTCAGGTGAGAAAGTGACCCCCCAGACGGCACTAGTGTGGCCCTCTAGCTTGTGAAGTTGCCGGCCGGAGTCTACGCCCCATATCCTGACGGTTTCGTCAGATGAGCCCGACGCGAGCATCGAGCCGTCGGGTGAGAAGGCGACCGTCCAGACGGTGCCCGTATGCCCCTCCAGCTTCCGCGTCTGCTCAGTTTTCGGCTTCCACATCCTGACCGTCTTATCTGTTGATGCTGACGCCAATAGCAAGCTAACAGGTGAGAAGCTAACGTGTTGCACGGGAGCGGTGTGGCCCTTCAGCTTCCACTCTTCCCGTCCTGTGCTCTTATTCCATAGCGTCACCGTTGTACAATCTATGATTGACGCCACTAGCAAACCGTCGTGCGAGAAGGCCACCCGGTTTGTGAAGGACCTGGACGGGCCCTTTTGCTTCCATATTTCCCGCCCCGTGTTCAAGTCCCACAGCATTGCTTCCTCATCCCACGAGGCCGATACAAGCTGCGCGCCGTCGGGCGAGAATGCCACGTTGAGGACGCCGAGGTTGTGGTATAGCTCTCGTACTTGCTCCCCCGTTTTTGGGTTCCACAGCCTAACGGTGCCATCATATGAGCACGATGCGAGCCGTGAGCCGTTGGGCGAGAAGACCACGGAGATAACCACACTAGTGTGCCCCTCTAATTTCCGTAGCTGCCGTCCTGAGCTCACATCCCATAGCCTGATGGTCATGTCATGTGACGCCGATGCTAGTAGCAAGCCGTCGGCCGAGAAGGCCACCCTGGTCACCCATTCAGTGTGACCCTTGAGTTTGTGTGACTCCAGGGGCTCCATTGCTCGAGTGACCGTATATGGGGTCGCAGGGACGGATTATCCAGGACGGTGTGCAGTTACAGTACCAATGGACAATCCGAATTTCTGCAAGGAAAATTTCATCGATGACTCCATTTGAACCGCGGCTTGCTTACTGTAGTATTTAAGCGCCGCAATTATCTAATTTACCTGTAGGATATCTCTCGGGGGGGGGAGAAACACTGGCCGGTGTTGGCTCTTGCCCTAACCGCATCCACCGGCCAATGTTGTGGTTCGCTCCCGGCCCGACCGTCCTTGAGTTGCTCCAAGGAAATCGTCCCTGCCTCTCCGCTCGACGGCGTAAACCGGTCCACCGAGACAAAAGCGGATGCGATGCGATGAGGTGAAATCGTTGATTCTGTGAAGCAGTGGACACTGAGCTCGAGATAGGATAGGGCCAGTTTCTCTCTTTCGGGTTGGTGGAATGCGCCGTGATTGGCGGCTTCGAAAGCGCCTGTCGGGTTGGCGGAATAGAACCTGAGAATCAACAATTATTTACTGTGGTTCTTCTGGACATCTCATGAACTCCCAGCTTTTGTTGGTGATCGACTGCTTTCATCCAGGCAGTATCAGTCGGCGGGCCGCCTTGTCGCATCCAGAAGTCCTGCTGCCGAACCCATTGCAATCCATTCTGCCTTAACAGTTCTTCAGCACCGGCTTGGTCGCGCCTTTTCACACGTCTCAGTGCTTCTTCGGCGATTGCCAATTGCGTGGGAGGTTCGGGTTCGTCCTTCAGATCATCGTTCAGTGTAAGCATTCCCAAGTTGCTTAGAATGGGCTGAACGATTTCGGAAAATAGCATCAGCGCTTCTGAGTGGTGCCCTTCGTCTTTCAATGCGTCCGCCAACGTCGTCCGCACCCACAGACATTCCCTATTGTTTTGGCCTCTCTTGTCCCCCACAGTCTCCTCGACTACTCGAGTCAGGTCATCGATTGGCTCACGGCTTTTCCCTTGATCCAATTTGATCAGTGCGCGGAGATGGGTCACCTGGCACTCACGCTCGAAATCATCTTTGAAAATAGTCGACGTTTCAACTTGGTCCAGCAGCTCCAGAGCATCCTCGCAGTGATTCATCTCTCGTAAGGTGGTGGCCAATTGTATGCCAGAGTCAACGGTCGTGTTGCTATTGATAGTGAAGAGTCTCTGTCGAGCCTCCCACGCAAATACAAGATTGTCTCTTGCCTGAAGGTAGTCGTGTTGCTTGCGATACACGGACCCAAGTGATGTCCTAGCCATGAGAGATAGGCCGTTCTCCTCGCCGCCTATTGGGGCCCAATTCTGCAAGATCGAGTTGTACATCTTCAATGCTGATTCTGTCGCCCCTTGTCGTTCCAAGACCCACCCCATGTAGAGGTC
>NW_013550495.1:0-6655 GCF_000709125.1 Exophiala aquamarina CBS 119918 | reverse complement strand
GATTTGTTGGTGGGGCTATCCCTACCTACAGTCGGAACGCTGCATAGCTGCCACTTGATCGGCGGCTGGGACAGTCTATGATATAATCAAATCAATCAAATCAAATCAAATCAATCAAGGTGTTACGTAGCTGCATTACAGTACTCCGTGTTGTACAATACGTAGTCATTTGCACAGTAGACGGGCTTCGGGAACCCGTTGCTGCGCAAGAGCAACCGCAAAGATGTCTCTCCGAACAGGCCGCTGGACCCGGCCGGGATGAGATGTACTCGCGGTCGACGGTGGCACCCGGTCAAGTCACGATCTCCTGATTCGGCCTGGAAAACACTCCTGGGACGTTCTGGGCGCCATTGGTCAGTCCTCTCGATTGTGAGAGTTGTGGGAAGACGTATATAAGGCTTGGATTCTCGCTCGGTTCTTGTTTCCTGCTCCTCTTTTTTCCACCCTTTGGCGCGACATTCTTTGAAGTTATAGAAGGCAAGCTGACCCGCCATGTGGGCTGTGACCGGCCTCACCATACTCGCGGTGAAGGCCCTGCCGATATGGGCAGTGCTCGAAATCCCCACCCTGATTCATCTTCCGCAGCTTGCCCCGAACTGGAACCGAACCGGGAGGGCCTGGGTCCCCCAAGCTGGGGGAAATCGCTCTCCGCCACAGATTTCCGCAACTCTCATAACGGCGGGATTGGCCCCCGATACTGACGCCGGAATTTCATGGACAAGGGAACAATCTGGCGGAGAGTGGCTTCCCTGGTCTGTGGGGACATCTCCCCCTGCCGGATCAACAGACGGGTTTCGAACCGCCGTGTGCGTGCCCACCAATGACTCGTGCGTCCCAGCCACAAGGACGTCGGCACGAGGGACCGATGGCACCGCCTCGTGGCCGACATTTTGGGGGAACACCACACGCACGACCTGGCCAGCTGAAGCGTCGCCCTCGCCTTCTTCAGTGGTCGTGATCACGGCCACGCTATCTTCCACCACGCGGTCAACCCCGACGTCGAGCGCCATGGCCAGTTCGTCATCCACGACGGACGCGGTGGCCCCTGGGGGAACCTTCACCGGAGACGCGCCGTCTGTCGGTCGCACCCGTCACTATGTCCAAGTACTTTGCGGCGCCACGGTGCTCTTCCACAGGTGGTTCATCTCGAATTGACGGGTGTGTTTGGTGGGCTCCTAGTCTCCCGTGTCGAGTATGGTCACATTCTGATGAGATGGCGACCGAGGGCGTGGGATCCTAAGGGTCTGGTCTTGCTGTAGGGAACGCTCTGTTGGCGTCAAGAGTCGGGCCCTGAAAATGGAAATCCCCTCGCTCGATAGAGCATTTATGGACAGGAGTATCGCGGCCGGGGTGAGATACATAGAGCTAACATCGATCACACATTCTCCCATCCTGGCATTGTTTTCCCATCGTAACCATTCATCCCATCCATCATCGGCCTATATTTCTTTCTATTCTCGGAAGCATAAACACAATCCTCCTGAAAGGCGGAACAGTAGAGATATCTCGTCGGCCCGACTGCGAACCGTCTGTTCAAAGTCTTATTTCGGTCGAAAACATGTGAGCCCGTCACAAGTCCAACTATTGTTCGCCATGCTCATTCCATCTGCGAGCCATTGTCTCGGGCGTCCTCAAGAGTGGCGCGACTGCGTCAGAGATATTCGAGAGCGTAGCCGTCGCCAACCAGAACTCACCCGTCGCTTCACGTGTGCCCACAACGCGGCGAAGGGTTTCGGGCTCGGGACCTGTTTTCGCGCAGGTCGCCAAGGGAATTCTGCACCCTCACTACCGCTGTCCCCGTCAAGAAGCTCGTATGGGTGCTGGACCTGGACCGTGGTGCGGGTGGACCCGCCATGGGATGGCGTCGTTTTGTTTGCACCCTCGGCCTCCGTCTCGCGTCCACCGTCGGCGGTGATTACCTGGGACGGGCACCCTGTACCTGGGCGAGACATGAGAGTTATGCCGTGGGGGAGAGACTTCGTGTCCTCGTATCGAATTCCCTGGACAAACTCGTTTGGGGCAATTCGACGGCGCATGACCCATGATTATGAGCGCGTCGAGACAATCAACGTGGTGGGCGGCTTTATATGAACGAGGGACTAGAGATGGAATGGAAGACCAACTTCTTCTCTCCTTTTGGGGTCTCGAATTTTTCCGCAGCCAAAACACTGCTCGCCTTTCTGGCTCGAGAGTGCGGGGCTATACGATGAACCAATCACCGAATCGTACTTTTCCCTCGCAATCAGATGACAGAGATGAAAATTGGTTTCATCCAGCGATTTAAGATCAGTGAAGCAGCGCCCGTTCCATACGAAGGCCAGTGTTGAGTCAACGCCAACACTGCAGCCAGGTCATGTCCGAGGGATGGGACCAATCGGCGCCGGGAGGGTCTAAATACTTGGTCAATCGAGTGGACAGTGACGGCGAAACTTGGGACAGTGAACCGAAGGAAGATTTCGAATGACATGGAGCTGAATGTAGTGTTGGCACCAGGCCAGTACTGGGAGAGTCGCCTGCGAGCACGTCTCACAGAACTGGTGAAACAAAAGTTTGAAGGGCACCCTAACGTACGTCCTGACGACACTGAGGTTGTCGTATCAATGACAGGGCGCTCACAACAAAAACTGGTTAAGCGTTTTCCTGGCATCGATGTTGACTGGTCAGTCATTCAGACACGGCTAGAGGCCTGGAGTGATTTTTTACGCAGCGGCAAAGGGCTACGGGTCATTCTCTCATTCAACTATATCCAGGTAGGTCTTCCTGTAACAAATGTTGGCGGAAAGAGAGGCGAGAAGCGCGGGCGGGTGTCGACCAGTGATCAAATGCGTAACGAAATGAACCAGCGGGTCGAAGCAGAACAAATCACTTTCGGACGGTCCAACTGGCAGAAAGTGTATGGCCTATTCCGCTGTCCTGGCTCCCCGTGCGCTTTAGGCCCCACTGTTGGATTGATCCAGCAGGAAAGAAACACTACAGACTCCTGACTCACCACCTCAAAGAATTGGTTAGCTTTGTCGAACGGCAAAACAAGCTAGAGACCCATGATGATGTTCCCCCCTCCATCAGGCAACAGTTGTATGCAGAGGAACAGCAGAGACATGATCGGAAATTAGGCAAGATATCTGGAAATCCCAGCGGCTCGTCCGCCGTCACTATCAACATACTGCCTAGCCACGCACAACAGGCAACGCTTGTCAATGGACAAACACGTTCGATTGGATTAGTACAAGTTAATGACTTATCGTTGGACGAGGATCTAAGCATCGATGGACCTCGCGACGTCGCTGTAAAAGACTTTTCCACTTGGTTGCAGGCTCAGTACCAGGATCCTTCATACCAAAAGGAAGTTCAAAAAGCTGAAAAGGCGATGTTGGATGAAGGATTTGGCCTTCTCCAAATATATGGGGACCGCAACAAGGAGTTTCTTGCTAGCAAGGGGGTAAAAAGAGGCGTTGCCGATAGCTTTATGAACGACATTCCGATCTGGAACAAGCGTCGCAGAGCAAATCGAACACAAGTTGAAGGTGATGAGCATATTGAGACTGGCGATTCTCCGTGGGCTGTGTAAAAAGTTTGGTAGATTTTACTGTAGCATCATTGGGGGATCGGCGTTTTTTAGAATACACATACAAGTACAGTCTTGGCCCTTCTTTCATTCTGTCTCCGGCTCTTCAACCTTCCATCCTGCATGCCGAAAGTGGCCTCTCGCGCTCTTTCGGTCACTTCCCACGACATCCACGCACCATTGAAGGTACTGACGAAGTCCTTGGGAGGGATCCTGTACATACTTATGAAAGTGCTTTTTACTGAATGTCTTAAGCTGGGAAAACGTTTGCTGGGCCGGATTAAAGTCCGGAGAGTACGGAGAGAGGTAGATCAGCTTCATGCCGGCAGCGTCACATTTTTGCCGAATCTTACCCCCATGATGGAACGAAGCATTGTCCATAACCAGCACTGAATGGGGCTCTGGCCACCTACCACAATGAGGTAGGAGATGGTCGAGAAAGTCTTCAAACACGGCACCGTCAGTGATGCCTTGAAAAATGTAAGACATCAGAATCCCATCCGAGGTGCATGCTGGTATAATATGGAAGCGCTGCCCTCGCTGGAACCGGGTTATCTGAATCGGAGTTACCCCGAGTGGCGACCACCCAGTTCGCCGATACCCTACTCTTGTGTCGCAGCCGGTCTCGTCCACAAATACGAGCTGTTCGTGAGTGAAGGCAGATACATCGTGTAGGGTTTGCGCGGAGAAGTTCTAGAACGGTGTCAACTTCAAGGTCCGTAAGAGATCGAGGGCGTCCACCACGGCCATTGTACGGTGCCTTTGTGCTGCCGAAGCGCCGGTAATTCGTCCGCGCGGTACTGATTGAGCGGGAACTGCAGTTTACCACTTCTGCCATTTCGTCATTCGTCAGCGAGCCTTCTTCAATCATTGCTTGAATAATCACATGTTGCGAGTCCGCAAGGTTTGGCGCCATAGGTAGGCATTTGATAGGATAGATGGGACTTTGCTGTCCTGCACTCTACTGTAGCTAAACTCATTCCCAGTTCACGATCAACGTAGGATGTCGTCTGGAAGGTCGGAGAATGGTATGGAACACAAAGGTGGGGTACGTGGAATATGTGTGCCACAACAACGCGTGGCGCGGTCGTGCACGTGCAGCGTCAATGCTGGCGCGTCGGCACGTGCTTCGGATTCGACTGAGTCAATTTGCACCTTGATACTGTCTTGTACCTTGATTGGTATTTGTAGCCTGCCCGGGCAGCAATCCTGTCGAATGATTGTCTGACATGTTATGTACTGTAGCAGATGTCGCTGACACAGTCCGCTATCATAATGGGAGTGAGTATCGAGCTTGATAGATACTCTTGACCATTCATTTGACCATTCATCGGATATTGTGATAGATGGGTTGTCAAGCCCGTGGTGCTCATTTCACATGCACCGAGATTCACTAGAGGTATATATCTACATCAGAGATCAATAGAATGACTGGGAGTACCGCTTTATGGACAACCCCCTTACTCTTTTGCAGACCCTAACATTGATTTGCTCTTGCAATGCCCACTCTCCACGAATATCTAGGACTCCCCAATCCTGAACTTGACCGGACGACTTTACGACCCGGTACAAATACACTCCCTATTGGTACATATGAGATCGAGGGGGTCCAACCTTGGGACGATTTCACACTCGAGACTATTTTAAATTGCTTTGGGGACATCCTTCGCCGCGATTTCGAGGCCAAAGACCTTTATTATCCACCCCCTCTGCTTCAACACCACCGCCGGCTAACAGACGAAAGCTGCGTGGAAAGCGTTTTGAAAAAGCACAATCATACAATCATTGACCGAGCCCTCGAGCTTGCGCAATCTCGACTGAAGGGCCGGGGGCTTCACCTCCCAATCTCCATGTCCTGGGGATCCCTAGCCGATGTGCAAGAAGATCGCAGGCTGCGCCCTGACTGGGCTGGCATTATTTATACCGGACTACCTCCATATGAAAATCGTGTTTCCGGAGATACGAAACCGTCATCGAAATGGAGTTCTGCGATGAAAGATTCCGCCTCGGTGAGTATACAAGAGGAATATTGGAAACCATTACGGCAGCTGCTGCTATACTGTGTTCGCGTCAACACAAGGTATGGATATATCATCTCGGACGCAGAAGCCTTATTTTTCGTCGGACAAAATCACAAGAGCCTCCTACGCCCCTCTCTGCGAGCAGATCAAGACGTCAACCTCCACCAGCGCACACTCGCGTGACTTCTCTCACCTCGGTAATGTCAGGGATATCGGCAATATCTGTTGACTCTTCGGGATCCCCGTATACCGATGCGGGAAACCCAGATATAAATGAGGCACCGTTGGAGATTGCCATTATTCCATGGACCAACTCTGGTACGGCAGAGCTGACCATCAATTTGGGAGTCTGGTTCATTCATCTCCTTGCGACATCTGACATTTCCGTCGAAGAATCGTATCATCCTTTGGGAAGTTGGCGGAGGATCAAAGATGAAAAAGGTCACTGGTGCTTCCAACAGGAAGGCTCACGGATAGTTTCTCAAACGCTCCCAGAAAGAGGGATTTTGATTGAAGCTGGGCCATAGTCGTGATTCACTAGTATAGTAAAGCGCAATCTTCTGGTCTCTTAAGTAACAGAAAGGCACAACAATGGTGCATGCGGTGTACGTAAGAATCTGGGATGAGCCGAGGCTGTCTACTTCCTGTGGAAACCGATGACGTCTTCGTGCCACGTGAACCAACCAACGCGCCAAGCCTAACTCTCAAAGGCCCTTACATCCTGTCTCCATCCGCGTCCAACCCTGTTGACTTTTAAACCGAAGACACAATGATGCCGCAGACCAAACTCCATGAGTTTGACTCCCTCGTCCTGAACCCTGTCAAGTTGCACCATGAAATTCGTTTCCGAAAATACGCTGGGAGCGGACGTGCAGGTCATGTTTTCAAGATCCGCATGAATAAGGAAGATTACGCTGTGAAGATGGTATTTTCCACCGATTGCTCCCTTCAACCACTGTTAACTCCTAATAAGTTTATATTCGATAACCCCGGATTGAATGCTACACAACTCAAGGGAACCAAACGAAAAGCCTTCTACGACCCTTTCTATATCGAATGCCGCGCGAAC
>NW_013550496.1:0-6873 GCF_000709125.1 Exophiala aquamarina CBS 119918 | reverse complement strand
CGACCTTTTCCCACGACCTTTTCCCACGACCTTTTCCTTCCTGAAGGACACGCCAAGCCAAATTTGGATTAAGGCCCTACGCCTGCGAACCGTTCTTGCCTCTCCGAATATGGAGACCTCCGCCCAAAAGCAATTCGTTGTTGACATCAAAGTCCTCTGCCAGCAAACCGGACAATTGACAGCAGTATCTGTCAATGAATACGAACCCCAGACCGATGAAGATGTCAGCGCGATCGTTGACGCATTGACAAACACAGTGAAGATATGGAAGGCCAAGTGCAAAGTTGAAACTACATCATTCACCCGTAAAAAGCGGAAGGTATCAGAGCCTTTGACTAAGGCGAAGCAGAGACACGAGAAATATCAGGAGTTTCGGGCAGCACTTGTGGAAAGGACAAGCGAAAATTTCGCGCAGAACGAGGGATTTAAACCCAATGCCATAGGAGCCGTCGGCCGTGACAAACGGAAAGCCTATCTATCAGAGCTTGTAACGAAATATACCGCACAGCAAGCGGCGGAACAACACCAGGCGGCGCAACAACAAGAACAAGCTGTGCAGGGACAACAAGCAATGCAGGCGACATCGCATACCGTCTATCAGTACATTTTCGATTTGAAGACTTCGACTGAGCTCTCTCAATTCTTATGTGCAATTGCTGGCATAGAAACCTTGAGTAATCAAGTACACTTGTCGTTACCTCTCAACAACATACTACCCGGCCAGTTCACGCTGTCGGATGGGTCTCAGGTGATCGTCCCTTGGGAGCGAGCGTTCGAACTCTGCGAGCGCACTGCTTTCGGATGCGCAAATGTAGATATTTGGTAGCGAACCCAGTAAGATGGGCATAGTCGATAGGGGGATAGCGGGAGCGTCTAGCTGAATTCTATAACCCTCATGATTTACACCGACTCGATCATCCCTGTCAGGCCTACAATTCATCCGCCACTCTCGGTCCGGCGCTTTTTTTTGTCTTCCCCCCCCTGGACTATTTTGGCCTTTTGTCCCGGGCCTACTCTAATCTCAACAGGGTCGCTAAGGTACTCTTGGTAAGGATTTATATCGCCCGGCCGATATATCGCCCGACCCCAGACGTAGCATACCCAGGTCTCGTTTTTCGAGTCGTTTTTAATGCTAAAGTCCTGTGAGCCCCATGAAATTAGTCGTTGCACAGGATGGACAAAGTCGCCAAAGGGGACAATGGCACCCGCGTACCTGTCTCAACATGGTTATTTTCCAGGGAAGGATGTCTAGCAAATAAATTAGGCTGGAACGATCCTGGACTTGAGAGGTATGAGGAAAATTCCGGGAGTAAGTGCTGCTGAATCGCGATGAGATGACGGGGAGATTTTGGCCGTGCCGTGGTTCCGGGTGCTCCAACTGATGTGCTCATGTGAGGGAGTGGTTGGGAAGTCAGTGACTTGAAATTGAGTGCGGTAGACAAAAATATCATCTAATCCAGTATAATGTAGCATCTCCCGGTGCTCTGTCGGGCGGTCCTCTTCACAACGTGGCTCCACTCAGCATCACCTCCAAATTTCAAGGTGCCTATGCGACCCCACCTCAAAGAATCTAACACCTGACCTGAGTTTGCCATATTCTAGACCAGAACGTAAGACTTTCTTCATTCGAAGGCTTTGTTTCCCGCTGGATGCCGGCGTTGCCAGTAGTAAAGGTAGATGCACGACCTAGATATTACATTGCAGGAGTGTTTTATAGTATCAATCCACCGCAAGTGATTGTAAACTAGGGTCCTAAGAAGGGCAGACAGGTCCGTATACCTTAAATCACGTGGCATCGCCATCCTTGCGTCAAAATAACTAAACAGGATCTCAGGAGAGAGTCCAGGTTTGGTACAAAAGTTTTTATAGTACTACATCACGCCCCATTATTCTAGTAGTATTCTCGAGATAATAAAGAGTCTTGAAGTACGCCTTTCCCCATGTTTCATATCCAGTCCAACTGATGATGTCGTGCATGAAAAACTACTAGGCGTTGAACAGAGGTTCATGCATGCAAGATGGAGGTTGCCAGCAACGCGAGCCGGCCGTATAAAGGCGGGGTAAATCACATGAACCGAAGCCACGGCAGGCACTCAATTTCACAGGGACCCCACCCCCAAAGGTTCTGTATTTCATCAGCCGTCATCCATTTCTTCGTGGCTAGTGTCATATACAGTCTGGATTGTCCAGGACTGAAACTCAACAGCACCTCAAATAGAGACGCGGTGAGATCTATCGACGCGCGAGGATCGTCCGCGACTTCAACAATGCGGCGGAGGTCGGTAAAAACCGCACGGTAAGGGTTCGTTCGGGATTCGGAATGAGGGGAGGAAGCTGAGCACGTCAGAATGGTTTCCCGTCAATGTATCTATCGACCACTTCAAGACCACTCTGCGTCATCCGCCCGATAAACGACGAACATGCGGGGTAACCGCATTCGCTTGAAGACCCTAGTGCGAACTCTTGAATGCACATGTTTCGGTGATTCTACTCCATACAGAGCGTTGGTGCCCAACTTACGAGCCATGTTCATGCCATAGCCTGGGCGGAGGGTTTACATCCCGAATAATCCCGTCGTGACACCATAAACCAGTCGTCTTCCCTACAGAAATCGCCCGTAAAGATCGGGTTGAATTTCAGGGGGGACGAAGCCGATCTTACAGTAACATTTAAGTTGGGTAGCACATGGGGGACGGGTCCTCCCGCTCCATGTTCGTACTGAGGCTCAATTCTACTCCCTGCGCTTGTCCGCCACGGAGCCAAATCCTCCTTGACAAGCGGCGAAACTGTCCTGCTCGGCAATGTCCCCTGAGCTCCGCGGGAACGCGAACTACCTCAGAAATCCTGCTGAGTCTCACCGTTTGGGGGGTTCAAAAGGAGTTTATTCGACTGCTGGGTACCGTGTAAGTAGAGATAATCTCCTCTAGTAGGTCGTAGGGTAGTCGCAGCAACTATCGAGTATAGGATAGCCCGGGTTTGTAGAATTTGACCAGCTGAGAGCATAGGACCACCTGTTCCACCCATGAATCGGCGAGCAGTGAGTGAAGGACGAGCCAATTGGTCCTCGAGGAAGTTGTGAAGGAATGCGAGACGCATGCAGCATACCCCACTCTTTCGTCTTAGGCAGAAGGGCACAAAGGCCACCCTCTCATTGTTAGCCAAGCCAGTTTCGATCTTCCTGTAATCTGAAGACATGCTTCTTCCTCCAGAGCTCGCTCAGTATCGTCTTTATCGGCGTCGTGCGCTGGCGGTGGCACGACCAAAAGTATTGGACCTATGTCGCAGTGAAGGCGGAGTATCAGCTCCTGCTTCTCGCCCGACAGATCTCTAAACCATAGCCATTTAGCCATGGAGTGCCTAACATCAATCATTGATTGCATGAGTAGGGGATGCTGCATCTACTCGAGCGATCCTAGCACGTCTGAGTTTGCTGAGTGGAGGAGAGCGTATACCGATGTTAGTCCGGTCAGCTAAACCGCACCCATGGAATGGTCTTCTGGGAACCAGTGAGTCCCATTATGAGGATTGACGCGTAAAGGAGCCGTAGGAGGGAGGAAATGGATTTCCCTTCTTGAATCTTCACACTAGGAAGAATGTGGACATTTACACTCCCTTTGCAAAGAGGTACTGCAGAGAAAGACAGCAGAGTGACTAGGCATCGAGCATGTTTGCTGGTTAGACTGAATTCGGCAGTTGATGGAGCACTGCATTATGCGATGCAACGCCGACGCACTGGATGTGCTCAATCGTCCTTAAGTGAAGCGAATTTTGTCACCGTACTATTGCGCACATGTAGGCAAGCCTTACTGTACACGACAACTGTTGCATCGACTTTCGGAAGAAGCTCGGACGGACCCTGGTCGGAGTCCTAAATATTGACGTTCAACTAGTTCGGACCCAAAAAGTTGGTGAATGAGTCCCCGTTTTCCCCACTGCTAATACGTTACCGAGCAAGGCTATGGTCAGCTTCTTTTAGCTTTCAGTCTCCAGATAGGCTACCTAGAATGTCCGACCGACCTACGTTCACCCTGAAATTGCTAAGTCTCTCGTCACACCTTCCTAAATAGAATTCCAGCGAACTCGCGCAGTTTGTCGTGGTGGAATGTTTTTCATTTTCACACGCAGGTAAATTCTTTTGCTTTCTTTCACGTGTCTGCAGCAATAATTCTTTCGTACTGTGCTGTTCTTCTCATCTCATTCAGAGCTACTTCTGGCTTTGCAGCCGTCCTTCGGTCCAGCCCTCCCACGGCGCAAGCTGTGCTTCAACCAGACTCTTCACGTCGAGTTGATGTCCGATCAGCTATGGCTCCTCGACCTGTGCTTGGGCATGATTCCGCTCCTGCTCTTCATGTGGCCAGCAAAGCGAAAGAGTGGGAAGAGATCGAAGAGGAAAATGATAATATGCTCGTCAAATTACAATGGGAACCTTCAAGGCAAGCCTTCTTTGACGACCTCCAATGTCAAATACCCAACATCCGCCGCCTCGTTGCTCACCACCTATCGTTGAGCCGGTCCCAACAGTGTAAGGTTTCAGATAGGTCTGAATGGCGAGATGGCGGTTTCAATGCCTGCATCCCAGTTAATATTTCCAACTGGCGAGAACAGCGGCTTATGTTGAGGTGCCCATTTCCCCACATGCTGGGTGGGCCAGATGGTTTGGATGAGAAGATCCGGTGTGAAGCTGCGACATATATCTGGAATTCACAAAACTGTCCTTAAGTTCCGATCCCCCGCCTTTGGGGGTTTGGACTTCCAAATGGCTCTAGCGTATGGCCCATAGGATGTACCGGGATCGGAGCTTACTTAGTTCTAGTTTACGCCCGTTACACATCTTTCCTGGATCAGACGATTTATCGAAACTTTGAAACGCTGCTGGGCCTGGCGACAACCATTTAACGCTCCCTTTGCCCCCTGCAAAACTCCGTTTCCATTGAAGTCTGGTTATCTCCTGGTGGATTTCGTCGAAAAGGAGCAGGGGACCAAGCTGTCGGAGATGTGGCCCCCCGAGACTGACAAGCAGAGACAGAACTTCTACAGAAGCCTGTCAAGAATTATGCTTGACTTGGCAGGACATCATTTTACGAAAATTGGTTCTTTCACGGTCGACAATTCTGGGAATATAAGTCTCAGCAACCGACCATTAACGATTCAGCTTCCTTTACTGGAGAGCAGCGGCATCCCTACAAGCATTCCGCACGATCGAACTTATGTCACTACCGATTCGTATATCCGCGACATTCTAAAATGTCACGACATGAAATTGAGATATCAGCCAAATGCAGTTCCCGATGAGTCCGAAGCTGAGAGTCAAATGGCGGTCCTTACCATGATGCGAGCTCTGTCGCCCAATTTTACCATGGATCATCTTCAGTCCGGACCTTTCTGTCACATTTGGACGGATTGCGACCCAAGCAACATACTGGTCAACGAAAGGTACGACATTACTTGTCTTTTCGACCTTGAATGGATACCCGTTTTGCCTATTGAAACACTCTCTCCACCCTTTTGGCTGAGTGGGTACCCCGTTGACGGACTTGGAGGGGAGAAAAGGAAACATTATGACGCAATGTGTGTGGATTTTCTGGATATTTTCGGACAAGAAGACGACGACCAGTCCTCGCCGCCTAAACCCGGATTTTACACCAAAATCATGAAAGATGCCCTCGAAAAAGCGACACACTGGTTTTGGGCTAGCTTGAACCATTCCCGCGTGACATACAACCTGTTCTTGGAGCACCTACAGCCTCGACTCGCGCCAACACACTCAGCAGGAGTCGATTGTATCCAGTTCCATCGAATTTTGGCTCCATATTGGACTCTGAATGCATCCGGATTTATCGATGCAAAGATTACGGACCACAAAAACTATCTGAAAGATTTGAGGACACAACATATGGCTCGGTTCGTTGGTTCAGAATGAAACGCTCCGATTTCGCCTCACTTTTGCTTCGCTTCTTCATCCAGTCGGCGTCTTTCAGCATCTGCTTTATTTTGGCCCTCTTTTCTTTGGCTCTCTCGGCCGAAGACAACATCTCTCCTTTTCAATTTTTTTAACAGTCTGTTCAGTGGCAGTTCCAACCGAAGTGGTATTACCAGAGTATGTTGAAGATGAGACAGATTGTGCTGTAGACGCGACAGATTTGTGCTTGGGATCTGACATTGTTGCAGACGAGCAAAGCCCGAGGTGTTCTAACAGAAGATTAGCTGGTATCGACCATAAAGAGGAGGATGTCACTCAACCTGGCGATGGTACAGATTTGTGTCAGAGTGTCATAGATGAGGGGATCCTGAATCGCTTTGTGGAGTTGGTGATTGATTCATGGTCTCCGAGGAAACATTAAATTTTAATTACCCCCGTACTCTCCCTGGAGCTGCAAATGAGTGCCATCAATCTTTTGAGGAGGCCTGCAGGCGCCATGCATGAAAAATTGAGCACCTTGCAAAGGTAGGACTAGACAGTGATGCACGTCACAGCCGATTGCATCCTTTGGTGACAAGTAACGTACGACTGTTCATTGGGAAGGTTCAGACAAGCCCATGTAAATCCAACCATCATAACTCGCCATCGTCACCATCGTCAATTGTTGCAATGGGCAAGGTAAGTACAAGTTGCCACTTGGCAGTTTAACACTGGGTGGCATCAAGCGTGGAGCATGACGGGTCCAACGTTTATCTCATGGCCCTTTTGCGAATAGAATCTTTGCGTCAATAAAAAAGAGATGAAGCGTGTGTTGGCCCAGAAGCAAAGTTCTACTGTAGGCAGGCTGACTGTATGCCTATCAAACCTCTCTGGTGTTAGTTGTAGGCAAACGTCATAGGATTTCCTAATTCGGACACCCACGTAATGGGCCACCCTAGTAATGGGCCACGCGT
>NW_013550497.1:0-7282 GCF_000709125.1 Exophiala aquamarina CBS 119918 | reverse complement strand
CCTCGATGTCTCTACTAATCTGCCCAACGGATATTAGGGGGATGCGGATTTGAATTCTGCCACTTATGCAACGCCAACTACAACGAGATACGACAGAAAGGCAACAAGTTTCACGACCGGAAATGCCCACATTATCTTCCATGAGTTGTTCATACTTCGAGTAGGATGAACTCATACGGTCAAACGGTGGTAATCCTGCCTTGAGATTATTTGGTCATTAGCGGGAGAAGCGCTGAGGGGGAATATAATGTCTCCCGGCGTCGGACACCCTTTCGACTTCTCATCCGGGTGCTTGAAGGAACGCCCAAAGCAGCGAAGTATAGCTCGTACTGTGACTTTGATCTCTGCGATCCGGGACAGATGTATTCCCGACACTTAACAGCCGCCCGACATTCTCTCATCGCCCCATCATCTGTGTCAACGGTCGCGAGCTCGTGGCGTGGTTACGACAGAAGTACTAGCCAGACGTTGGTCTTGCTACGTGTCGGCAGCAGCGGTTGCACAGATATCGCCACAAATTTCCATCCAATGGTCCCGTAGTTGCTAGAGTTTCCATGCGCGAGTGGGCTGCCTCCCACCATCCTGATCACGCTGTCCTATAGTCATATTCCGACCAGATCTCTCAGACGTCCCCATTCTGCCTCGGCGGACCAGGCACACCCCACTCCTTGATCCTTTGTCCTGCCACGCGGCCCAAGTGTGGCATTATCCCGCCATCATCAGACGTTGTTCAAACTACCGCACGACGAGATCCGAGGAGGTGCAGGTGATGGAGGCGTCGACGAGCTCGATGCGGGTGAATTTGCTGAAAAAATCGTGGAAGAACTCGTGGAGCTGATCTAAAGCATACCCACCAGGTGGACCTTGGTGGGCTGTGGGGAGTTTCAGCTTGAAGGTCGTGATGCCGCGAGATTCGTGTCCCACTAAATACAACAGGGATGTAGACTTGAGGAACCGAAGTAAGCCCCGATGTTGTCCCAACCGGGCGGGTCCCATGAGGGAGAACAAATCGATCGCCGTCCTCAGCGACATTTGTCGGTCACGAGGTACGATACTGTTTTCAACTATACCACCACTTCTAGGATGCGAAAACGGCACTGAAATTTATCTGTCATCTCACCATGGACACTTCTCGAGGCAGTGTTGATGCCATGGTCTCATATGTTTGATGATAGCAAAAGACGTTTCCAAACGACCAGCTCCCTGTAACGTACATTACATACGAAGTTACTGAGACGTTTTTTAAAAATCACACTAGCGTGGTCATGCAATCGTCACATCGCGAATCCGTCCAGCAAATCAGAGTCAACACCGTCCCGGACGCTCGGGTTTTGACGCAATTTTCATCAGAACATTGTCGACCAAAGCAGCAGCTGGTGACCACAGCGGTCCCGTCTTCCCCTCTTCTTTTTTCTATATAAGCCGAAAACCCCTTCTCCCCCCAACAATAAATCATCCTCACTGTTCATGACGATGCACTTAAGTATCATACGATTTCTTCCCGCGATTCTCGTTCTACTGGCTAGATTAAGAACTGTCGTGGCGACACCTGTATCTGCGAACAATTCTACTACTCTTACAGGGGTCGTCCTGTCCAGTGCCGTCAACTTCCTCAATATCTTAGTCCCCAATGATGGCGCTTTGCACAGAATATCAGATTGTGTTTCATCTCCGACATTATCCGTCGACGCCATCGACGCACTTAACTACGACGCAGTTCAACTTTTAAGGAACGAACAATGTTTCATCCAAGGGCAGAGCGTCGACATCGCCCTTGGCGGGGTTTTGCCAACATCCGAGGTGATTTCCCCTCCACAGTGAATATTGGCAGTTTCTTGCGGATAGACTTTGCATTGAGAGTCATGGTGGTCAGTCCAATTCTGGATTGAATAGCGAAGTTTCAGGAGATAAAGGATGACCTTTCTACGAGGGTGGTCGAGAGCGATGAACTTTGTTGGGCTGGACTTGTTGTCTCGATATATGTTGCTCGTTAGTCGCGCAAATGGTAAATCTAAATCAGCATTGAATGCGATGGTCACCAAGCACCTAGGATCATAGAACATGTTCTAACTTAGATGTATTTATTACACGCTGCAGGAGGTCTCTCGGACATCTCGCGTGAGTTCTTGCTGTAAATGAAAGCGCTTCCGTCACTGAATGCTGCGTCGTCGTCCTTCGCGTCGAGTGATTGATTTACACCGGTGAATAGTGATGTTGATTCGTTACAATATGTACCCGTCGTCTCTAGTTTGAGCAAGGAGAGATCGGGATGGAGCAGGCGACCGAAGACCATGTCTTCGGTCACATGCACAGCTAGTACGGAAACCACCTGGTGGATCCAGATCAGCTCTCGTCGCTGGTGGGGATAATCGAAAACTCCCGCCACACGATGACCGCGGTGGACGGGCTCGGGACCAGAGCCCATGGTCGGAACAGTGGAGGTGGCACTACGACATCTTGACCAAGCACATCTTCCAGCAGCATCGCGCCGATCTGCCAGAGGTGAAAGACCTCGAGATCTACTATGACGAGATGAGGTTTATCCTCCACACCTACCTTCAGCTCGACTCGGCATGAACCGTATAGGCATTCTGGAAGGATGGAAACGGTGGAGGTCCCATGGGGGCGGACCGGCCAGCGTCTACGGAATTGCCCAGATAAAACGGGCCACGAGATATTCGCCAACCTCCGCATTAAACGACCTTGGCTTTTGATCAAGAAGGGAGGCTCATTTTGGTACAACGTGCACTTCTCGACCTCGTTATCCCATCCTGTGATGGTTTCATGCATTAAGATACACGCAGGCATACACCCTTAGCCTTAATGCATTTAATTGCTTTACATCATTCTAGTGGTTCGAGTAACCTTTGAGGAGTTTCTGGTATTGTGATAGATTAACTTACCTCTGTCTCACGGCGTAAGCCCGCATGTGACTCCTTCTATCGATAGTTACTGTGACTACCGTACAATATCTCCTCTTTAGTGGTCAAAACGAACTCCTGTTGGAACCCTCACTTTTACGGACCTATTGCCTGACATTTATATTAGTATTTATCAAATCTACATCCCTGGGTTTTTTTTGTACGTAACGTTTTAGGGGACAGTGAAAACTATGTTATCGCTAATCTATTTCGAGAAAATAGACAAGTACTTTGCTGTCTATATAAGTTATATGTATATACTTCCACCCTGGTAACCCTTCAAATATGGGTTGGATATCGGCCCTTCAGCTCTCCCGTGTGACCAGCATGAAGATCGTCCTCACCCTGACTTTGCGATCGGCCTGTTTCCCGAGGTGCCCCCGAATTGCTTGCCACAACCTACACCTGAGCAGGCTCATTTCCAGGTAGTCACCCACAGCCGCCATTCCGGGCGCAGCCTCGTCCTGATAGCGCCGCGTCTCGTGAAGACATGGCTGCGACGACTGTGATGCCAAGGACGACCAAAATCGATCCATAATCGGCCTGCCTGCCTTCCCACGGACCGGCCTATTTTATCGTCAGGTCTCGTCAGCACAACTCGTTCGATTACCATCCACTCGTCTCTTATGGAAATTGTTCAAACTAGATGGAGAACTAGTCGCTGGTCGGGACGAAACAGATTTCTTCTTCCGCTCTAGGGCGAGGATTCACCGTCATAGTGATTGAGGCTCAACTTACTCCCGAAAGCGCCCTTCAGGTCAATGGGGTCAGCTTACTCTGTGCGGAGCGGAGGCTCATAATTGGAAGGAGCCATGTCGCTTGGGCGCCGGAGCTAGGAATTGAAGGTGGCTCAAGGTCCGGTCAATGGTGCCGGGGTTATGGACTACCAGTAGTTATACAGATCCTCCTCGGACTCTCGCGCGGAGGCCACGGTAGGAGCACAAGCGGTCTGCGCGAGTTGGACCACCGCATCCTGGTGCCTGCGGCGCCGCTTGAGAAAGGCATTGAACGCTTGGGATTTCTCTTGCCGTTCCCACAAGATGTCCTTGCGTAAGGATTCCGTGCATTCTTCCGACAGCATCTTCCGACGTATAGTCTGTGGGGAATATGCCGCCGACTGTGCAGGCGGTCTGGGTGGAGGGGTGGTAATAGGTGCCCCCCGGCTGGTTTGTGTGACCGTACCATCGTCACCGTCCTCTGGAGAAGCCGCCGAAGACCCCACTGAAGGAGAGCAAGGCAGTGGCCAGTGTAATGGCGCCGGCAGTGAGTGAGCACGCCCCCGACACTTTTCGAAGTTGTGGAGTGCAAGTGTCAACATTGACTTTGTGGATGGGAGGAGAGGTTTGACCTTTACAGGTTGGAAAAGAGAAGGGCGTGGGACTAGGTCGCCATCCTCCGGGGGTGGGTCCTCGTCCGCTTCGTCTTCCTCGTCGCTGGTTACAAGCTCGTACTCGTTGATCTTAAACTCTTGCTGCACAACTGGCCGCCGCGTTACCACGTTCTTCAGGGGAGTCGGTGGAGCCAGCAGAAGGCCGTTGATATCGGCGTGAATGGGCGGTTCCTGGCTTCCACTTCCGGGTCGTGAAATTTTCGGAGGTCGCGACGAGATCTTTGACCCAACCACCACTTGAGGCAGTGGATGTACCATCGCGGAGGGCCGAGGTGGTTGTTGGATCCCACTGTCCGTGAAAAGTGGTGTCTCAAGGTCTCGAACCTCACCCGGAGTATCGAGGGTCTCGTTCGCGGAATATATCGGTCTGATGTGATCACGAGAGGTCGATGGAGCGATCGGCAACTTCACCTCACCCCTCTAGAGTCGTGCCTCGTCGGCGAGGATGGTCGCTTCCTTTTATCTTTCTCTGTCAGTCAACCTTGGAGTGTCTTTCGACTGCGCGTGGGGTTTGTTGAGGAGGGTCCAGGTCGTGGTGGTGTGGCGTGCCGTCCCACACGTGGACCGGCGGCATGAGACGGATCTCGCCGTGCCGCCTTGATGGGGCCTATTAACCGGGCTCTAAAAGCCTATATATTCGACAAATTCTAGCATCGCCACTGAATCGCGATACAGAGCGCAGTAACCCATAACCCGGTGAGCCATTCCCCACCGGGGCTGAACTACACGTTGAAACTCGGATTGACAACGAGAATCCTGTGGCTAGAAGCTACCTTGTTGTGTGACTCCCGCCGTGACCGGATATCTCTTTCCTTCTTCTTCGTCAACAAACATCCAAATGGCAGGAGATAGCGGGGCCACCATGACAGGATAAAGGCGGTACTCAATTCTGACCCATCGTCGAACCTATAATCCGTCTAGACATAGGGGCTAGGCCTCAGGGTACCTCTTAGTGTGTTGCTTCGTCATCGGCGTTTCTGTCCCATGTCTACCAAAAAGGCTATCTCGGTACACCTCCATGGCGCCATCCCGACAAACGACGAGCCCGCGAGGCCTCGGTTGGAGAGTATTGCCATCGGTGAGGCGTGACGACTGCGAGTTCTAGGATTATTGGGTCAGGATCTTCCGCCAAAGTGGTTCGGGGCGCGGATCGCGTCGGGAAGGAAAGCTCCCATCGCCCGGGACTGAAGAAGGCAACGGGGACTACGTGCTCCAGAACTAACTGGATAGCTCCGACTATTATTGACAGGCCTTAAGTAACCAATTTATTCTATGAAGCCGGGTACGTCGGACACCGTCTGTCCCTCTACACTCACAAAATGGCGTCTCCATCACCCGTGACATCGGCCAATGCGACATCGCTTTATATAGAAGGTTGTTCGTCCTGTCTCAGCTCTTATCCTCCAAATGGACCAGCTCTCCGTAAAGCAGGGGGGGTGAATTCGCATTTACGAAGCAACTAACAAGTTCGCCTATTTGTCGCAAAATGGCTTCCTGTGTAAGGCCTTCGTTTCTCCGCTGTGCGTCGCCCAGTTCGTTCCCATTCAAGATCCTGATCCCTCTGTGTCGGCGAATGACTTCCCCGCCCTGGAACTCTGTGTATGTGAGCTGAGCGTCGGCGTCGCACACCTTTTCTCTGGCAGGGGTGATTCCCCAACTGGACATCGGTTCGACCGACCCCTCCGGGGTGGCGGGGATTTCTAAAGTTGGGTCGGGGGAAGATGGTCCGAGAGTGGCGCCACCTAAGATGGGTGACGGCACCGTGTGGTGTTCTCTGGCGAGGGGGTCTTCGCTCTCCGAGGAACCGGCGTCGGACTCTCGCGCGGGAGAAGCTGGGCGGGAGGGTCCTGGTGAGGATTGGCCTTCTGTACGGCTGCTGCGCTGCGACGGGCGGGTGGGTTTGGAGGCGCGAGACGCGTTAGCGCGACGCGGGTTATTTGCCGGCTTGGAACTCCTCTTCTGGATACCTCCGTGGTGAGTGCTGGAACTTGATCCTCGTTGACGGTACTTCATTTTCGGCAAGGCGAAGGAGTGAGAATGATGAAGGACTCGAGGGAGTGAGAGACGGTGATACAGGCCACGCAATGGCGCACGGGGCCAGAAATTGATTGGTGTGAGAGATTTTCGAGCTGATGGAAAGACGTGGAGAGATGGAGGAGGAACAGAGCTTTTATATGAGTCGAAGTGACCTCACCTTCTGTACACCGTGCTGGCCACAAGTGCTGCCTAGGCCGCCCGTGCGATTTCCTCCCCCCCAAGAAGCCTCGCCCCGTCGCCGCGCCTTGTGCCAACCGAAGAAAGGGTCGGCACTCACAGCAGAGACGGAGGACGACAAGGTGCCCCTGGTTAAGGAAGGGCAGCCTGCGTGTGACAACCGTCCCATGCCAGCCCCGTTGGAATCCCCATCACGCTGGTCGGACCGTCGAACCTCGTGCAGGCGAGATCCGATCCTCATCTTGGTGAAGCAGCTCCACATCCTTGACGCTGTCATGCGGCCTCCACGGTTTGTGGGTGGGCTCCGCACGGCGTTCAGGTTGTGGCACCACTTCGAGCGGCCTGTTTCTCGCACCCAGCAAGTAGTCATCGGCCGCAGGACGACTTGGCTAGCCGTATCCAAGTCTTATGTAAGGAGTCGGAACATTCAAGGCAAGCTATCCGTGGCCCATCGGCGTGGATTGCATTCCACGGTGTTGTGAATTACGGCAGTGGAAGCATATCTTTTTTTTTTCTTATCTTTCTACTCTCTCAGAATGTAGAGAGTATAAATACAGTGAGAGTAATACTCTAGAAGCTTCCTAATAATTTCCAAGCACGCGGAATAGTTCCATAAGGCTTTCATCAATATCATGATAGTTGGTTGAACCTCATATCACAACATCATACACAAGGTCGAGCTGATTGTTGGTGACTTTGGCTGGAACAACACCCAACTAGACACGGCGATCAAGCCAGTCCACTTGTGGCGACATTC
>NW_013550498.1:0-7371 GCF_000709125.1 Exophiala aquamarina CBS 119918 | reverse complement strand
TGCCTAATAGGCAGCTGTAGGCAACTATAGCTACTGCCCTATATAAAGACACCTAGGTGCCCAGTTAGTTATAACAATCAAGCCTGTTACAACAATTCAACTGAACTGAGTTGACAAGTGTGATTATTATCTCTACTGTACTTATACGGCAGAGACATACAACTACTTATAGTCGTATATCTTCTGTATCTGCCTAACGTCACGGAGACTGCCTGGCAGGCAGTCCGCCAGTGGCTCTCCTGCCTACAGGCAGATACTCGTTATCATGGGATTCAAGTGAATTGCCGGGCCATGCAGCTCTCTCGATCACGGTGAACCAGTGGACGACCTTCTCATAGATATTGTTTCGGGCCCACCCCAGTGGCCTCAGCTTTTTCGCGGCTATTTCTAGGTGACGGCTACGGAAGCCTCGAACCCATTTTTCGCCTGGTCGCCGGGATCGGGGAGGGAGAGGAGCGCTGGCTAACGATTACGTGTGCCAGATAGAGTAGCATTTTGAGTGGGAGGGATATCCACGTTCGGCCGCTCGAAGGAGGTTATTCCACGAGGGCCATTTCTTCGCAAGGGGTGAGGTATTGCTTATTGGCCGCAGCTTGCTGCCTCGATGGCCTCCCATGATTTGATGCCACAATGTCGACAAGGGTATAGTACCTGACTCGATTCCGACAAGGCAGCATTGGTGGTTTTCTTGGGGACAGTTCTCGACTGAGCCCAGGCCATTGATGAAGTCGCTGCAGCGACACGAGGAAGGGGACGGCCATTCCACCACAGTTCCTACCAATTACTACTTTAGGCAAGGGGCGTTTCTACCGCCAGTGACATGCACCCCACATGGTGGTAGTATTGATTTAGTAAATTACGCCATGGTAACAAGGAGCTCATCTAAGTACCTCTCGAACCCTCATAATATCAAGTTATAGCACTGCCAACCATATGGTTTGTCTAGACATGATAAGGCTGACCTCGTACAACATTGAGCAGTTTCTCGGCTAGATCATAGGGTGTAAGCTCAGCTCGCCTTGCGCCACACCGCAGGTAATTTTTGGCTAAACAGATTTCTATCATGGAAAGTACTGTACGTATTGCTACAGTAGGAGTGACATTGCTAAGATAATGCCAGTGCAAATCAATGTACCGGGGGCACATTTTCGGCTAGTCGGCTTTTCGTGGGAGGCCAGGTGACGTTACCGCCGGAAGGAAAAGTGAATCTATGAGAACAGTGTGGGGCTTAGTTCTAGGCCTATTATGCACAAACCCAAGGTTGATTCGACGACCGTTCCTTTTTTTGCCCAGAAACACGGCCCACGCAAATCGCCGGTTCTCCCAAACCCTCCCGTCACGGTTCGGCCACGAAATTGGGTTTGGCCCCGGCTTTTCAGGCCTACCGCGTGGAGGATTTTCGCGCTCCCTGTGAAATAGCAGTCCGGGCGGATTTTAGGCCGGGAGCGAGGCGCAAAGGCATCTTCGCCGCCAGAATTCGGGTGGCGGCCACTCTTCCGCCGCGGTTGTCGTCACGGTGAAAGTTGTCGGAGCGTGGGTCATCAGACTCAGTGCGAAATTCGCGGCACTGAGCCAGGGGTTCAGGATTCTCAGGGCCATATAATATATGTCAAACTGGGTGCGCAACTCAAGCACCGGTCCCCCTCTCCGTCCTCCTCCAACTTCCGGCCGCACGTAGTCAGAGGGTGGTGTTTCTTCCAACATGGCCCAACAGGGTCCGGCCGACGGCAAAGGCCAACAGTCCTACGGGGCGTCGCTGCCAACCTTCTTGGGAACTCTCACCACATCGGGGGCTTATTTTGCGTTGTCCGCCGTCTCGGCTTCACTGGTGGTCAGGCTTTGGCGCCGGCGTCAGATCTAGTAAGAGCACCGACGAGCCCCTAATACGCCGTCCTCCCGGTCACGCGGCGCCTCCTGCTGATCAATCATTCTACCCGTAGTTACCCCCGCGAGGAGTACTTCTCGCACAGTCAGCTCGGCGTCGTCCCCGAGGGCGTCCTGAGCTGGCTGTCGCCGGCCTACCGGGCATCCGACTCAACGATCCTGCACGACTGCGGGTTCGAGGCCTTGATGTTTGTCCGCTACCTCCGCCTACTGACTCGATTGTTCGGGCTCGCGTCCCTCATCCTACCGCCATTGATCATGCCCCTAGCGTGGATCGGTGGTCGTGGCCCTCGTGACGGGGTGAATGGTCTGGATCGGCTGGCGTGGCCGAATGTCCGGGTGGATGCCCACGGGCGCCACTGGGCATTTTGCCTGGGAAGCACCTGTCTCCTCGCGATCCTCTGGTTTCTCGTCGACCGAGATCTTCACGAGGCTGCCTGGATACGACAGTGGGATCGAATCGGCTCCGCGAACCGACAACTGCACCTCGTGCTCGTCGAAAACCTTCCGGCCGGCTATCGGGACGCATCATCACTGGGGACGTGGTATCGACAGCAGCTCGGGGACGTCCTCGAGGGCGTATACGTCATCGAGGATGCGACAGAACTGGCGAGGCACATGGCGGACGCGAAGGAGACCGGCGAGAAAGAGCGACGACTGTCACAAAGGATCGCTCGCTCCCGGACGGGTCCACCTGGGGAGGACTGTGACGCGAAGGGCGTCATCGTGCAGGCACACCAGTCTCTCCTCCGCCTCAAGGGGAGCCCCTCGGCCCTCATCCAGTTCAAGGATGGCCGCATTGCGTGGTATGTCGCTCACACGGTGAGTTGGCCCCAAGCAGGCCACATGCGCCCACACCTCCTGGACGGGTCGGTCGACGACCTCGTCTTCGAGAATCTGGGTCCTTCCTGGGAGGCCGCGGGCTCCTCCAGCGCGGTGGGTTCGGTCGTGATAGCCGCCTCGATGGCGCTCTGCGCCCCACTCATCTCCATGACCGGCACCCTGTCCCAGCTCGACTCGGTTGCACGGCTCGTCCCCCACGGCCAGGTCATCCTGGCATGGCCCTCTTGGTTGAAGGGTCTGGTTCAGGGCGTCGCGCCTCAGTTGGCGGTGACCTGCATCTTGGGTATCTTTCCCCACGTCCTGCGCGCTATCGTCCGACGACAGAGGCGTCCCACCGCGCTCGAGGTCGAGTTGGCGGTCGACAAGTGGTACTACGACTTCCTCTTTGTCTTTCTCGTGCTCAATGTCTCCATCTCGGTCGCCGTGACCACGCTTTTGGCGCAGGTCGCCGACAACGTGAGAAGCATTCCCTTCATCCTCGCGGAGAACCTTCCGAAGGCAGCGACCTACTTTTCCTCTTACGTCGTGACGTCGACCCTTCTCGCGTGCGGGCGCGACCTGTCTCAGCAAATCTCCCTTCTCCGTTATGCCGTGGGCCGCCTTTGGTCACCTCGCTGGACATCACCGTCGCCGACACTGGACTCCCTCCAGTGGGGATTTGTCTACCCGCGCGTGGAGATCGTGGCCTGTATCGGTGAGTAGACAACCCACTCAGTTTTGCATTCAGACCCGACCCCGCTGACAGAACAGTGATCGTCTATGGTCCCTCGTCCCCTTTGATTCTGCCCCTGGCGTTTCTCTCCTGTGCGCTGATGTCTCTTTCCTACCGTTATCTCCTTCTCTACGTGGTGCGTGTTGAGGTCGAGACCGAGGGGAAACTCTACCTCCTGGCTATACGTCATCTGTTGTTTGCCATGGGCGTCCAACAGGTCTACTGTCTGGGGTTGTTCTCGCTCAACGCGGTCGACACGGGCTCTCCACACAGCTTTGTGCAGGCGGCGATCGTGGCGGTGTCTGGTCTGGTCACCTTTCTGCTCGATCGCCACGTTCGCCGTCAATTTTCGCCCTTGTTTGTGTACAAACCCTGGAGCGGGATGACCGTCGGGTGCATCCACGACCGTGCTGGCCAAGAACAGGCGCGAAGGGCGGAGAAAATCGTGCGGGAGGCTCGAGCCACGTTGGCGCTCCGAGCTTGTGCTGTCGATGTGGAGCACTAGAACACAGCCCGTGCGCCCCCGCCATGAATTCCGCATCACCACGTGTACAGGGGCGAACCACGGGCAGCATGAGGTTACCAAGAGGCAAAACAACGTCCAGACCCACTCGAATATGTTCCGGGTTCCCGGCTATTGGGTGGCCCATCCCAGCGAGGCAGGTGCGGAAAGGGATTTAGGTAATTTGGTGGGTGGATAGACTGGCGCACGTCCGAAGTCGGGCGGTGTGGATTGGAGATGGTGTCGACACAAAGGAGACATGTTTCGTCCGAAAGAACGTGGCGAGGCACGTGTTGTGAATTACGGCAGTGGAAGCATATGTAATTCTTATTATTTGTCTACCCTTTCAGAATGTAGAAAGTATAAATACACTGAAAGTAATACTCTAGAAGCTTCCTCACAATTTCCAAGCACGCGGAATGATTCCATAAGGCATTCATCAATGTCATGATAGTTGGTTGAGCCTCATATCACAACAGCACGCACGCAGAGGAATGAGCGGTCATACGATACAACCACAGTACCGTCCCGTGGCAGAAACAGATGATGGACCCGCGGGAAAAGCGTGTCGGCAAGATCCTGGGGGTTCCAGGGAGACAAGATTGCTGCGTAGAAGTCTAACTTGCCTGTGCCACCGGTGCTCGATCGGATATGACGAAGTTTCTCTGCTCTTGCTACATCACGTGATTCATTACTCGGCACCCTCTAAACTTAACCGTAAAGATTTATCTGTTAAAAGTGGTTAAATAGCACTGCTTTTGCGGCGACCCGGACGTTCTCGTCAATCTCGACCCCCTGTGCACCTCTTTCCAAGAGGAAGACGCTCGGGGGATACTGGCCCTGTCGTTCCGCCCTCCGAAGCTGCTCGCTACTGTGACTCCGCATCTCACCATCGTAGAGGAGATATCGCCCGGCGTATTCGCCGATCTTCACTCTCCATTCGGCCCTTCCGACCCTTTCGAGCAGTCTGAAACCGCCTCGTCCCAAGACATACACCGAAATGGTGTCGGCGGGAGGCTCCGCCACTCGCCCCGATGAAGGAGAACGACCAAGAACGCTTCCTGACCGCGTCGGGTGAGGCTCCGACCCGGCGATCGGCATTCTCGCTACGTTGTCGACATCGACCGCGTCGCCGCTCAGAGTGGAATAGCGACTCGATGGTGGGAATGGAGAGAATGGAGGGAAGCTACCAATCGCCTCCTGGTACGTCCGGGCAGGCTCGTTCGTCCCTGATGTCCGATCCCGTGAGGGCATCAGAGCATCCCTCGTCTCCAATGACTCCCGCGGGCTCCGTGACCGACGGCGTGTGACAGACCGGGATGGACGTCGCTGAGTGGCCGTATTTCGGACACGGGATGAGAGGGCGGCGCGGCTGTCAGGCCTTTCGGTCATCTGGTGGGGCACGCTGCGAGGGGGCGTCGTGGATGCCGCGCCGTAGTATTGATCCAGCGGGAAGTCGATGCTGTACGACACGTCATTGTCTACCGGGTCAAGGAAAGCTCGAATTTTGGACTGACGCAGGGAGGTGGCTGAGACCCTGCGCGGTCTCTCGCGTGTTCCGCCATGTTCTCTGGATGCATTATGTTCCCGGCGAAGTTGAGCCTGCATACGCCGGTCCGGCCGTCCCTGCCGACGTTTCTGTGTGAGGATGTCTCTCGTCGGGTGCTCACACGCGCGGTCCGACCCGGGGCGCCGGCGAGGGGCGGGGTGCACCTGCGGTACAAAGGGAATCGGTTCCAGCTGAAGCTGGAGGGCGAGATCGGCAAATTCACGCCATGTGTCGATGACCGGTGCAGAAGGCGTCGAGATAAGGACGCAACTCGGTACGAGATCCTCAATGTGCTCGAACGCAAAACGAAGGAGCCGGTGATACTGCTCACAGGACATCTGGTCGTAAGCACGGCTGGCGAGTAGGTCGCGGGTGGCGGACACACAACACGCCATAAGCTTCCAGTCCTGGACCAACGATTCTAGGTCTAGGAGCGGTTCCTGGACCTTATTAAGGTTCGTCATCAATTGTAAGATTTCGGCAGGGTCGAAGCGACCGAAGATGGCACTTTCTTCCAAAAGGTCTTCCACGGCCATCAAGTCCTCCGTGAACGCGGGCGCGAGGAGGCGGATACCGCGAACTGTCGGAGGGTCAAGACGCTCGAGGCCATTGGGGATGCCTTCGAACACAGTTTTCCACCCCGCCACCATGTGGTTGACGTAATTACCGATCAATCCCTGTGGAAGAAGATGGTCAGTTTGACAGCTGGGGCGGGGAAATATTTTCAGGCTTCCGCCCTCCGTCACATACGTACTCGGTTCCGCTCTGGACCGAACATTTTCGGGAGGTGTCCCAGGGGAAATTTGGCGTTTAGGCCGTCAGATTTCATGATTTCGTCGAAGGTCTGCTGGATATCTTCGGACTTTGACAGCATTTTCAAGCCTCGGTCTGCATAACTGGGGAGGCCTTGAAAGAGGGCGCTGGGGGAGGCATGCCGATAGCTACGGGTGGCTCGGTAGACGTCCTTCGCGGTGTACGGCAGGTGGTTCAACTGTCTGGTTGGGTACGTGGGCATGGCAGGCAGGAAAAAAACCTGTCACGACTCCGAGTGCTAGGGTACGAGAGGATGGTCCAAGGATGGTCTAAGGATAGTGCGTCGGGCCTACACGGTAGGCCGGTAGATGGAGAGATGATCGTGCGCTCTATACCATTGACCGGCCAGGCGCTCCGAGTTACATATGTATACATTGCCTAGGGTGACTGCGGTGGTTGAGATTCTAGCTTGCACGGGTTAACAGTCATCGGTCACCAGCCACCAGTCACCAGTCGTGATCCTAAACACGTATAGGGTGATGGTGGGTACAGTACCAGGAGCAAAGGAAAGCCCCGCGAATGACCCGCCGGTGTAGTCTTCATTTCTGTCGGGCACGGTCGCTGATTTTGATCCCTTACGGGTGAATGTGGGGGGGAACATATTGATGGTGAACTTTCTTTCTCAGCCCCTTTAGCCAATAAACAACGGACCAGAAGGAAGACGAGTCACTGCAGAGCAACCCCAAATTCACGACAGGAATTGTACTGTACGAGATGGGCCCGTGGACCAGAAAACTAACGACATCTTCCAGGTCCTCCCTCAGAACGGATGAACCTCAATGCCATCATCACCGTTTGGTGGGCATAACCCTACCACCCCCCCTTCTCAGTCGCTTTTTTCGATCGATCTCCATGATGCTTCCTGGCTGATGTGGCCCTGGGGCGGGTATGCCTCAAGTTGACTCCGCCTCTTCGTCGCGCAACCTTTACTCTCTGACACCGTACACTGCGGTCGGGCAGGAGAATGGAGGATCAATTCATTCTCCATCGTGGGCGTACATGAAAGGGGCGCCACTCCCTTCCGGCGTACTGGTACTGTATGTTGGGTGTTTCGTGAGGTGCAGAGGG
>NW_013550499.1:0-7704 GCF_000709125.1 Exophiala aquamarina CBS 119918 | reverse complement strand
CATGATAGTTGGTTGAGCCTCATATCACAACAGAAAAAAGTTCTCACAACCTATGTCAGGGCTCTCCGAGCGTTACACGCTCTAGTGCACCCTTGCGGGTCCATTCCGTATTGTCTCGCCCTCTAAGAACTCTGCCTTCACTGCCGCACTTCCTCAGCAACCCAATGAGTCTGGCCGTCAATGCAGCATCAGTTTGCCCGATATGCGCCCTTGATCTTGCACAAATCCAATGTGTGACACTCCGTGAAAGCGTGCATCAAGGCGGTCATGTGTGCGGGCATGGCGCACACGATCAAGATATGAAAGATCTGGTGCGAGCTCCCGCAGATATCAAATTTGCCCGGTGCTAAGCGCTCTGGGATTCGGAACTGCACACTGCGGGTCAGATCATCTGTCTTTCATGGTAGTGGTAGACGCGGCAGTGAGCTTGCGATACGTACCGCGTACAGACCAGTACCCCCGCCGTAGAGAACCAGCTCTATCAGATACCATTTCATTCCCGCGTATTGCAGCATGTACCCGAGTCCGTACCGCTGGACTCCGTGCAATAGCGGTATGAACGATGATGCGCCAAGCGCAAAGTAGACGCCCACCCTCACACTCCGCCAGCGCAGCGTTCTGAACGCGGGGTTGGAGATGAGAACGGCAGTGACAGTGCTCGAGGTCAAGATCTAGGAGTCATGTCAGCACATCGAGGGAGCGGCGGCAGTGGCTCTCAAGGACTGACGATCGCCCAGTGCACTTTTTGCAATCTCGGTTCACAGAGGAAGATATAGTAGATGGCCGAAGCAAATGTGCCCGCCGTCACGATGACGATACCCAGCAGGTCCATTCCATGCCAGAACTCTGCAACTTTCTCTGAGTGATCTTTCATCAGGTGGTACACAGCGCTGAAAATTAAACAAGCTTCCGCAACCATAAAGTAGAGTCCGAACACGACATAGTCTCTTATCGAAACGTTGAGAAATCGAGGGTCGGAAAAGACCGACATGAAGGCAAAGGCGATGAATGGTAGGAGTAGAGCCCCGATCAGGTGGGTATACACATTAAAAGTCTCGTTATGCAAGGTAGTCAGGCCGGTGAAGGCTCCCACATAGCCTCCTTTTGCTAGTCGATAGCCGCTGCAGATGATCCGGTTATCGACCCGCCATTCGGGAACCTCATGCCATTTCACAGTTCGCGCTTTAGCCGACTGATTCTTGGGCGTCTTCATGGGGCTCGTACTGACGTTCTGCACGTGCCGGTTCTTGATTTCTGTTTCGAACATAATCCTCCTCCCTAGATTACTTTGACGGTGCTGGCAGTGGAGAGATGGAGAGCAGGGGGGATGGCGGATAAAGACGAGGCAAGAGCAGAATGTACTTCGAGGTGTCGAACCCAGAGAAAGTAGGGGCTTGAATCATTTATAGCACTGTAACAGTATACTAACAATACTAACACACGAGAACCCGTAAAGACGTAGCAAGCGAGCAGAAGGGCGTCACGAAGAGGATATCCATTTTGTATGGGCTTTAAGGAGACTAGGTCATATCTTTGAGAAATGTATTAATAGACTAGCATTAGTTGCCCTTTCGGCTCTGCCGCCGGGCGTAATAAATTGTGTGTGTGTGTGTGTGTACCAGTAATTTAATAGTAAAGTTTATTACGCCCGGGGACTAAGCCTAAAGGGCACGAATACTATTTTACATGGAGACAATTCATCACAGACGCCATGAACTCCTGCAAGCCCATACTTTTGCTTATTTCACTGTGCACACAAAATATCACAATAACCCACTGTCATGGAGTGCTCGGAAATTGCCAGGACACCTCGGTAACACGTGGCAACATCACCCAGAAATGGATGAATCACCTGCCGAGGCACTATTTGTGATGTGTCGGCGTGATCGGAGAACCTTCCTAATTTGATTCTCATCGATCTTCCTTCTATTCCCCCACTCCGTACTGACACTTAAAACCCCGCTGACTCCTGCTAATCAAAGCTCTGTCGTACGATAGAGTCTCGACGCAATTATCCTACGGTCCAGAATACAAATAAAGAGCTATTGGAGAAAGAAATCATATTTCTCACGTCTCCTGCAATTGTGACAACTGTGGAGGAGACCCAAAAAAAGAGAAAGAAATCACACACGCCTTGAGGAGTGGGGATAGACTTGGTAGCACATCCAAGCCTTAGAAGCAGTCCCGACATAGTTCCAATGGCTCTGCATTTCGAGAATGTCCATTGTCCCGAAGCCGGTATTCAGATCGATGCGGAGACCTCTTCAGGTCACATCAAGTACAATGGTACTTCGCCACCACTCTGGACGGGGAACATTCATCACATCTGTGATGCTAGACTGCCTCATTGTCCAGGGATCTATGCTTTAAGGGATTCGCAGCCTGGTGATGATCTAACGCTGGTCACTGCGGGCAGGGCTTCTAGCATTGCTCTCGATGCGGACATAATACACCGATCTCCGGTAGAGCGACTCATCAACAGTGGAGGGCAAATGATATTTTCGAAGAAGACTGTGATCTCGAATCCAAGTGGAAGCAGACTTCAGGTGTTGGGTCAATTTTCAGACCGAGATCTTACATCCTTATTGAAAGATCGGGCTACCGCTGCAAGCTATACTTCTAAGTACGGACCGGGCCGTATTCTGGGCAAAGAATAGGGGTGGTGAATCACGTCCTTAGCAATGACGTGTTGGCCATGATGTTCGTGGCTGGTCTAGCCATGTCTGAAACGTCGTGAACCTAATCCTGCAAATTACCGCCTTGAGTTCGCCTTGCAAGGTGCACAACATCTCGATGTCGTCCCACCAGCTAATCCAAATGTACGAAGGCATCCTGAAGAAAGTTCTACTGTACCTTGAAGTAGTGTCCATGTTTGTCGAGGTTTTAGATAGGGGCGCGCGATATCTTTACCTATACTACCGACCTTTGGGTATTGACCTTGCCGCTAAAATGATAGCCGTACCATTGTATTCGTGGTCATAATAAGATATACGCGCCTTCTAGTGCTTGGGGCTCCGAAATATCTATGTTTAAACAAGGCAAGATCTTAGCGCGTCGGACCTTTTATATGTAGGCCTATTAGGGCCTAGTGCCCGGCTTGGCGAATATTACAAAGAGATAGGAGGTGACGGGGCCCTCCGGCGACTACTGATTCAGTTTTGCGGAAGACCCTTCTTGGCTGAAACTTAGCCTTGGCGTAAGAAGCGTTGGTTGCTGGAATCCGTAAGCGCTCCATTCACTCACCAGTAAATAAGGCTTCGAGCGCTAAGCCACGAACCTTGATTTGTTCACGTTTTGGTTCAAACAAAAGCTGATTTCGAACATCCTATTTATCACAATGAGCAAGTTCTCACCTCACTAACTATCTTTCAGCTTCATGAAGAAGCAACATATGGTGAGCCAAGCAGCTCATCTGCTTCACCGCGTTAGAAGGCTGACTAAATGAAACGGAACAGGCTGAGGCTAATATCTCCAGAATCTCTCTCGGCGATGAATCTATTCTCTTCATTGTGTCAGTAACAACAAGCTTTAACGTGATCGATGTTACTAGCGGCACCAATGCTCTTCAGCTCATAATGCCCGTTCGGGGGCCTGATCTCATCCTTGGTCTTTTGCGAGAGACTCCACGCCTCGAGTCTTCTTTGGCATTGGGTCCCGTCAGTGGCAAACGCCTTCCAGGAAATTAAGTTAGGAGACCGAGAAATTATGTTTATTCTTACGTCTGGAGCACCAATCGAAGTCCATGACTTAGAAGGTGGAAGTGAATCCGTATTATTCATTGGTCAAATGCCGACTCTGGCAATCGAAAGGCTAGCGTCAGAGTTCGAGATGAGATTCACATCTGCTGAAGAAGGGATCTACACCGCAAAGTTTCGTCCAAGTAACAGTGAGTGCACGGTATGAGAAACACCTTTGTTCTTATAGCAAACTGACGTCGGTTAGACCTGTTCATATCAATCAGAAATCGCCTTTGGAGTTTAGCTGGCTCGCTGCAAAGTTTTAGCTTTCAGCGCCAGCTAGAGCAATATTATGCCAACCAAAATGAGCTTGCAACTCCTGCTAATCCGCTCCTACCTCCGGATCTAAGTGGAAGGCCACCTGTTCCTACGGATACTATTGAGGCTTTACCGAGGGAGAAACTTGAAATTTCAGCTGCGAAGACGTTAGGTGATAAAGATTGTCCTGTATGTATTGGGCCTCTGATTGCAACGAAGCTGCCCTGTGGTCATTGGTACCACTTCGCCTGCATTAAGCCATGGTTAGAGATAGCCGATTCCTGTCCACAGTGCAGGGATGGCATCGTTACGCCTGGTCCCGCAACGGTCATTCCAGAGCAGCCATGATGAAATACTTAGTCAGGTCTATCAGGACATTTTGTACGAGTTTGCAACATTTTGCGCCGCTTGGGTCGAGACGAGACCTTTTAATGTTCTTTATCCCACATGGTCGGCGATCACGTAAACATTTCAAGACTACGCAACCTCCGTGGTTCAAGTGTGCCTGACTGCGCCTGGTCCTCCCAATGGCGCTACAGTAAGTTGCTGCATCATGTTAGGGTCGGCATCCGCTTTCATCCTTGCCATTTAACTTTAACAACAATGAATTATATCTCTCAGCTATCATTCTCGAATTGCACTCGAGCACCCTTTGAGCCCTCGCAAAGGCAGCTCCAAGCAGCCTCGCCTTTCGTAAGGCCTTCATAAATGGACTGTTAGCTATGGATCAGTGTAAATTCGATTTTCTGAAGAAAGTTGCGCAGAGCCTCGACGCTTTGGACGACAGGCTCAAGTTATCCTCCCAATTTTGAGCATCCCTCTGCGCCTCAACAACCACGATGGGTGTCAAGGAGGTCACCCTAGCCGAATTCATGTGGCAAAACTTCAACAAATCCCTCTCCATACCTAACGAGCATGGCGGGCAGGGGAAGACTGTGCTATACCCGTTCAACGAGTCCAAGAAGCATAATCGGACGGCAGCAGAGACTGTACTACTCTTCTGCGGCTACGATCACGAAGGGAGCGCGTCATTGGTGTTGGTCATTCAGCAGCGCCGCCGGGTGGAATTATCGACCCTGGCAAGACGCCCAGCGAGGCAGGCTATGCTGAGGTACGGCAGGAGACCGGCTTCGAGGTCGTCTCTGCAGAACGCAGTTAGAGTAGCCTGGTATGCGTTCGACAAATACTACGCGCTTACCGACTCAGTACCTGCTTATGCCGCGGCCCTTCTCCTCCATCCCTCAAAGCGAAAGACGTATATTACAAAGAATTGGAAGCCCTCCTGGCAAAGTAGGGCAATGCAAGAAGTTAGGAAGTCATGGCAGGAGCAGTATAGCACAAGAGACGTTCCTCGGCCGGCAAGTCCGTCGTCATTCGAACGGAGTATTGAGCCCGATGAGTTTGATATTATTGAGCGGGAGCTTAACGTTGTTCAGCTTAAGGCTTCAAAGCGAGACGATATTGATAGCTTTATAACAGCCGAGCCAGTTCATATTGAGAAGACGGCGCTGGAGTGGTGGCTAGAGGAAGCTCAGCGCCGTACATATCCACGCCTCTCCCAGAGGGCAATAGATATACTGTCTATACCAGCCATGTCAGCAGAGGCAGAATGTGTCTTCTCAGGTGCCCGTAGGCAGATATCCTGGAGCAGGGCGAGATTAGGAGCCGGCACAATTGAGCATATGGAGTGCCTAAAGCACTGGATGAAAAATAAGGTGCTCAAGAACTACCAGTTCAGTATGGATGATGACCTAGTAGGCATAGATGTTGGGAGAGGCGACAGCGAGGTCTCTATCGGATGTTAAAGTTACCACTGCTTATTAACTAATCAATATTGATCTTTGAGGTCTGTTCAATATTGAAAAGGTCAATATAAGCCTTATATCGAATATTGATTACTGAATACATCACTGATCGTGGCCCTGAGCATTTTTGCAGCCTTAGTCAACAAGGGCCAGTGACCGCTGGAGATATCCGATATGCCTGCCGCTGTTGCATTAAGCCCTTCAGCACAGTGGACGCAAGATACATGACGGCCATGCTATCGACATCTTCCTGCACAAATATTTCCTCTCCTGGCTTGAGACGTTGAGCGTGATGGGCGATGGCTCTGATAATGTTGGCTTCGTCGCTATGTTGAAATCGCTCGTGGCAGAAGACGAAAGTCAAATATCACTCTTTCTACAAGATGCATGGAGATTTGTGCTCGCTTTCAATTCTACCGTGATACAGCCCCCGTTACAAGTATATGCTAGTGCTCGGCATTTCAGTCCGCTGAAGAGCATCGTCCGAAGTGTTTTCTCGGATTAGGCATTGGCCTCAGTCAGAGTAACACAAGGGATTTCGGACCGGTGGATCGCATGTTTACTAACTTGTGAGGGCTATTCGGGTCGGGTCTACGGCGTGGTGTTCTCGCCTGACGGGAAGCAGGTGGCATCGGGCTCCTATGACCAGACTGCGGAGTATGGAAACTCAGGCAAGCAAGTGTGAACACAAGCTTGAAGATCAGCTGAAGAGTCATTCGAGAGATACTTGCTAGTTTCAAAGCATGCCCTGAATGGATGCTAGCACCACGACGCCGTGTTTTCCGCAGCCGATAACACAGGGTTGTTCAATGCTTTCTTGATCATGGATAAACCGCCGCAGTTGTGGGTCATCGTCGCTTGATATCGCATTCGCATCGCGGAGCGGTTCGGTCGAGAGAAAGAGGCCAATGATATCTTCACCCATCATTTCAGTATGACTTGCGCGTTTCATGAATTGTCTGCCCGTCATTCATCCGAATCTCCTCATATCGAACGTAGACCTAGTTCCCCCAGTATTGTTGATAACACTAGGGTGGGTTTTTTTTCGGAAGGGAGTAGTTAAATCTAGTTGCGTGAAGAGTTTGCTCTATGCCGAAGCTCAAGCGACGAAAGTTGAAGAATTGGTGCAAGGGCAAGATTGTGGACGTAGGATGCAGAACGAAGGAAACAAGGTGTCTGTCTGCGTCATCCGGCAGACTTTCTGGAGCAGGAGTGGCTGATGTCCGCAGTGGCGCTGCCAAGCGGATCAGGATGCAGAGCTAAGATGAAACCAAAGTTGGCTAAGGATGCTGAACTCTTGCTGCTATAAGTCAGATCACAAAGTCACGAGATTCCTTCGTATTTATCATTGGTACTACTCTGTAAATACGAGAAGGCCCCTCTTTTTATGCGCTTTGCCTATTGGTGAAGCTAATATGTCAAGCTTTACTTAATGTAGTATATCATGATCTCTAGTGGGTCAAAACTGGGTCTCGAAACAAAAGTGTGTGTGTGCAGAAACCGAAGCCGCAATTGCAAACGGCTGTACAACTGGGAGGATCTGGTAATACAGTAGGAAAACCACCTACACGCGAGGAGGGCCTGTACTGTAGAAAGAAGAAGGACTGATAACCACGAAAGGAGCGACACGCGACGCGCCGGACTACCCCGCAAATCCCAAAGCGGGACACGCGCATTAGCGCCGGCAGGTCCCGATGCCAACATCAACCAAAGAGAACTCGAAAGCCCAGCGCGAAGGCGGTCGCTGCTCAAGAGGCACAGCGTCTCCTCGACGATGAGACGATCACGGTGGAATCAACACCCGACGAATAGCATAGCCAAGCTGTCAACCCTGCGAACGTTCAAGCCCTCATACTGCTCATCACGCGACAAAGCCAGGTCATTGAGACCATCCGAACGGAGCT
>NW_013550500.1:1638-9524 GCF_000709125.1 Exophiala aquamarina CBS 119918 | reverse complement strand
ACGGAGCCTACGCCTATATAAAACAGGCCTATACTCCTTTACTTAGATATATCTTAAGTTATTCAATAAGATAGGAAGCGACTATATATTCTACTCCTTCTTTCTACGGTCTTTAGCTACTTCTATAATAGATCCTAAACCTTATCCCCCGGATAAAAGATAAGCTTATTCTTTCTATACTAAGTATATATTAATTCTATTTTAGATAGGAGGATTTAATATAAGACTAAGAATAGAAAATATACTTAGTATAGAATCTAAGGTTATACTTATAAGGTAGTAAGTTTCCTTTTCCTATACTATTTCTATACTAACCTTCTAGGTATCCTTATATTTAATCTATACTATAAGGATTCTAGTTAAGTTTACTATAGATTCTATTAAGCCTAGTAGTATTAGCTAGATTATTTACTCTAGTAAGCTTTTTATTTCTCTAGCTATTTTCTTACTAATCCTATACTAGATCGTTCTATTATAGAAGTAATTAACTATATAGCCCGCTATATTACTTCTAGCGTTATATCTTATAATAAATTTATAAGCTTCTCGATTACTAAACTAGATAAGAAGAATCCTAATTCTATAATATCTCTTCTAATACTTAATACTATTAGAACTTTAGCTAAAGTCTAAGCTTAGGCTATAGGTACTCCTACTACCCCTATACTTTCCTTATACTAATACTTTCTCTAGGCCCGAATTACTCTACTCCCTTAGTCTAAGAGAAATTTATATAATTTAACCGCTAGTAAGCTTAGAGCTAATATAATAATAGAGGATATTAAGATTAAAGCTATCGATAACTAGCCTACTAGACGAGTATAACGATACTTCTATATAGATATTAATAGTAATAAGGGTAAGCGGCTTCGTACTATTAATAGAGATTTCTATACTTTTATTAACTTAAAATAATTATTATTAAATAAACTTATAAAGTAGATAATTCGTAAGCGATCTATAGCTAAATCCTCTACTATATCTTTAAAATATTCTAGAACTAATAGTCCTACTAAGGATTCTAATTATTACTCTAGCTCTAGTCCTAGCTTTAAGTAGGTTTCTAGCTTTAAGTACTACTCTACTATATTAATAGTATACTTTTTTATTTTATATTCTACTTTTATAGGTTTTTAAAGTTAAATTCTAACTTCTTATTATTCTTTAACTCTATAGCTATTAAGTAGTAGTTATCTCGTATACCTTATATATACTATATTCTTAATAGGCCTTATAAAGATATTTTTATTTTATTTCTACTTTCTAATTTTTACTCGTAATCTTATCTACTCGAGTCCTTAAAGATTATATATCTTTCTAAACTTAGCGAGTAGTTCGTCCGCGTTTAGTAGATATTTCGCGGATTCCTAGGTATCTTTCGCCTTAAAGAAACCTTTCTACCTAACTAGATATCGACTTTCTACCTTAGTATTCTAGTAGTCGAGAATCTTTTCGACTTCCTACTATTTATCTTCGTCTACATCGATAGATCTAGGCTTTTCGCTCTCGAGTCGTATATAATACGATTCTAGTAACGATATATAGAATATATTATATAGCCTTTTATACTTCGTTAGTAGCTTTAGTATATAGGTATTCTAATCTACTACCTTAAGTACTTTAAAAGGCTCTAAGAATTAGTTACCTAGTTTCTTACTTACTCTTCGCGTACGAATAAACTTAAAGAATAGTATAACTTAGTTCTTTAGAGTATATATTCGTAGTCCTCGGCGCTTATTATAGTACTTTACTATACTATACTATACTCGTTTCTACTATACTATAGTTTCTTATCGAGCTTCTTTAAGCGCTCTAGCTTTCGCTCGTATAAAGTTATTATTACCTTCTTATAGTTCTCGTACGATATTAATATTTATTATAGATTTAAATATTAGGACTTAAGAGAATAGTATTTTCTTAGTCGTAGTATTAATTATCTAATTATAAATATACTCCGCGCTAGGTAGTAGTATAACTTAGTCGTCTTAATAGTAATTAACGTAGTAATATAGATAATATTTTAGGATCTAATTTATTTTCTTAGTCTATCTATCGGTCTAAGAGTAAAATATAGTTAAAAATCGCCGCTTAATTACTAGATAATAGTATAGAATTCCCTAGTATACTAAAGTAAATATCGTACTTCTATTACTTATAATACTCCGAAGTATACCGAATTAAGTAAATATTTCTTCTACTAAGATATCTCCTAGCTCTTCGACTATAATTTCTACGCGGTACGGAATATAGCGAACTATTTTAGATAGTCGATATACTACTATAAGTAGCGCGTCGTACGCTATTTCCCTACGAGCTAAGGGCGAGAGCTTCGTTATAAAGTCTATAGATATATTCTACTACGATTTTTCCGGCTATAGTAGTATCGCTAGTAGTTTGTATAGCTTATATCTCGATACTTTTATACGCTAATATATATTATATAAAGAGACGTAGGTTCGTACGTTCTTCGCTAGTTTAGACTACTAATAAAAGTATTTAATAATAGTAAGAATCCTTTTTCGGCCGAAATAGTCCTTCTACTAGGAATTATTATAATTCGCCCTTAGAATTTCTAATCTTATACTAAGATTATAAGGTATATATATCGCGCCTTACTTTCGTACGAGATCCGCGGAGTCCTCGCGCTATACTCCTTTCTAAGCCTCCTAGAAAATCCTTTCTTCGGATAGCTTACTCTACTTACGCCTTTTATACTACGCGTCGATACTTTATAGCGCTAATAATTCCTTAACTAAGTTACCTAGGATTTAGTCCTCTTAGGCCGAAGTAATAGCGTCCTCGTCTACGCTAGAGTATACGTTAAGCTCTACTATAGACTACGAAGAGCGTCTACTTCGTACTAAGAATATATCGTTACTAGACTTTAACTTTATACCTTTATTAAGAGTATCGAGAAATCTATACGCCTCGTCTTTACGCGTACTCTACTCTACTAGAGTATAGAAACTACTCTTAATCAAGTCTTTAGTTCGTCGAACTAACCTCCGCGTTATAGTATAAATAGAAATACTTATAGCGCTTAAGTTACTATTTAATAGTAAACCTTCCTCGCTATCTAGGCGAGACTAGAGAAGTTATAAAAATAAGTTCTTAAGATATTTCTAAAAAGTTATATAGTTTAGTCGATAAAATAGGTCGTTAGCGGAATTCTCCTTTTCCTTCCGATACTATATTACGAAGTTAAAGGTACTAAGTATCTTCGCCTAGCGTACTTACCTACGATTTAGCGCCTTTATCGATATAAAATACTTTAATATATTATAATTAGTTAGGACTAGCGTACTAGTCGTAGCTTCCTCTAAATAGTAGCGCTACTCCTTAAAAGATTCTACGATAGCTAGTATTTCTTAATTCGATATTCTATAGTTATACTCTATAGCGTTCTACTTTCTTAAAAAGAAAGCTATAGATTTCTATATTATTCGTCCTCGAGTAGTACGCGACTTATATACTTACGAAAGAATCGAACTATAAGCCTTTCCTAAGGCGTTAGGTTCTACTTTATACTATTATATAGAGTTATAGTAGACTAGTAATAGCGTACTATAAAAGTATACTTTTAGTACCTTTTAAGCCGCTTTAGCCTTATCTATCTATTTAAATAAGTCTATCTTCTTTCCTTTCTATATTCCTTTAAGAAGATTAATAATAGAAGTAGTTACTTATAAGTATTCTACAATAAAACCTCGATAGAAGTTCGTAAAACTTAAGAAGACTTAGATTTTTCGGAAAGATATCGGTCGAAGCTAGTCTTAAACCGCGATAATCCTTTAAGGATCTATTAAAATATCCTCGACTTCTACGATAAATCCTAAGAACTCGACTCTCCGAGTCGAGAACTTATACTTTAAAAGCTTAATATATAGTTTATACTTTTAGAGCCTTTCGAGTACTAAGTATATATACTTAGTATACTCTATCGAATCTTAACTAAAAATAAGAATATTATCGAGATATACTATATATATAATATTAAGGAGCTCCTTTAATACCTCGTTAATATAGACTTAGAAAGTTACTAAAGTATTAGTAAGACTAAACGGTATAACTAGATATTCGAAGTAGCTATACCGTATACGAAACGTAGTCTTCTAGATATTCTTCTTATATATTCGTATTCTATAGTATATATTATATAAGTCTAACTTAATATATATAGTAGTATCGGCTAATTAGTCTAGTATCTTACTAATTAAGAATAAAGAATAACGATTCTTTACGATTATTCTATTTAAGGTACGATAGTTAATATAGAGTCGTAAGCTACCGTCCTTCTTTAGTATAAATAGAATAAAAGCCTCTATAGACGACTCGCTCCTCCTAATCTATTTCTATACTAAATACTTATTAAGGTACTCGCGAAGTACTCGAAGCTTCTTTATACTAAGAGAATAGATTAGTCTATAACTCGCTATCGAACCTTCTTCTAAAGAAATCGAGTAAGTTACTCTAGTATCTAGCGGTAGCTTACCTATATCCTCTTCCGAGAATATATTACTAAAATCTCGATACTCTTTCGATAAAGAAATCGCTATACTTCTACTATTATTCTATAATTTCTCCTTAATAGGATTACTATTAGACTTTAAGTTCTTTAAGTAGATAGCGTAAATTCGATAAGTTTTAGCTAGCTTTATTATCTTTCGAAAGAAAATAAGAGCTATATATACTTTTCGTACTATACGATAATACTACGTATTTTCGCGCTAGCGAACTTCTAGGTCTACTACGTAAAGCTAGATATACTTAAGGATTATATTAAAGTTACTAAGATTAGTAGCTAGGAATCTATAGGTACTAGAAATATACGTTCCTAATATATTAGTCGTATATAGAGCTATATAGTAATTTTCGTAGACTTAAATTAAGTAGTCGTCGATAGCGTAAATATACTCTTTCGATATCCTCGTAGCGAGGCCTTCCTCTATAATTACTCTTTATAATATAAAGTTTAGCTTCGCTCTAGAGTCGATTAGTACGCGAAGCGTACGCCTCTTACTACTAAACTTTATATTTATAGTTACTATTAGTATCCGCGACGATATTATACTATCTTCTAGTAGCCTTAATACGCTAGTAGCGCGTAGCGTACTAGATACTAATTTTTTTATCTAGAGGAATTTACTCTTCTCCTAACTCTTATTCCTAGCTATATCGCTAGCTACCTTACTAGTACTCTATAGGTACTCTACTCTTATATATTTAAGTTAATTATAGTTTTAATATAGTCTATCGCTAGAAGTAGATCTATACTTTTTATCCTTTTCCTTTAACTTATTATTATATAGATAGAACTTTAAGCGCTTCCTTTAAGGAGTTTCTACGCTCGACTTACTAGAAGAATACTTTAAGACTTCTCGTAGTTTAGGCCTTCTACTAGAAGTCCTTTAAAGCTTCTTCTAGCGCTATATCGCGCGTAGAACTTACTCTTTAAATTTAATATCGAGTAATTACCTTATTATCTCTAGCTAAATCTTAGGCTTTAATATAAGTAGTAGCTTCTAAGTATATATCTCGCGTTTAGATATCGATAAGATATTCGTTCGAATACGTATAAGCTCTTCTTATAGTTCTCGAACTATCTAGCTTTCGCCCTAGCGTTTCCGCTATAGGCGACTTAGTACGAATATTAGGCGGTTTACTAGATCTTATACTAGGTTTCGTAGGAAGTAGATAAAGTCTTTTTATATTAGGACGACTTCTTTCTAGCGCGCCTATACTAAAGTAGTAGTATTAGTTAGGAACGTAGCCGCTAAGTTAATATAATTCGCGTTCGATAGTATTATCGAACTCGATAGTATAGAAAAATAAATCTACTAATAGATATCGAACTTCTATAGACTAGCTAGCGAAGTATCTATATATATCTTAAGTTCTCCTATCTTAATATACTTTATTAGACTATTCTCTTATAGACTTACTAGCCGCTTACGAAGGAATAGCGTTATATCTAGAACGTCTATCGAATTATTAACTTACTTACTCCGAAGCTTCGCTTCTATTCGTTATATTTTATTTAGCTATTTCTTTTCTAGTAGCCTACGTTATAGTTACGCGTAGCGATCTTATATTATCGATATAGGTACGATATTTAACGCTCTAGAGCTTCCTTAAGGAGTATCTTCTTTAGCTCTACTAAGTAATAATAGTAGATTACTCGAGTTCGCTCGAGATCCGCGCGTCTCCCGCGCTTCTTCTATTACGCGCTAGGTAGAGCCTAATAGCTCTTCTACTTAGGACGATAGATTTTCTATTTACTCTATCTAAGCTAATAACCTTCTTTAAGTACGCGTTTTAGCTACGCCGCTTATATCCCTAAGTCTTTTCCTTAGTATAGTAGTTAAGGAAAGTTCTTATAGAATTATAAGAGTATAAGTAACTTAACGAGAATACTAAGATAATCGATCGATTACTATATAGTCCTTAAAATATCGACTATAAGAACTTAAGGAGTCTAAAAACTTCGTATACGATTCGTATAGCCCCTAAGGTCTTATATACTAGGCCCCTTAGTATTTTAGAACTAGTCTTAGTATAGGATAGATACTTCTAGGGTCTATCGTAGTTCTATTTCGTAATACTAGGGCCCGATAATATTCTAAATAAAGTCCTTAGAAAAATTAGCTCGATAATTAAAAGAAACTTAACGCGTACGATAAGTATAGTATTCGCGTACGACTTACTATCGATAAGCTTTAAGAAATCTACTACTATCGCTCTTTATTAGGGTTTTACTAGGAATTTAGAGTAATTCGTCTAACTACGATATTACGAGGATTTTAAAGCTAAGGAGAGAAAAGAAAAAAGGAAATTTATCTATTATACTATATTAGGGCTCGAGGCGCTTAGTTATAAGAGAAGAGAGAAGGAGCCTTAGTATAGAAGAATAAGTAAGTAAGAAAGAAAGTAAATAATCGAATAGATAAGTAACGAAAGGAGAAGTAACCTAATGTACGCGAGCGGACGTTAAGTATTAAATAGTAGTTATAAGAGTATAGTTTATAGAATTAAGAGCGTTTTTCCTTCTACGAGTTCGGCTATATAACTATATAGTCTAAGTTTTAGTAGTAGTAACCTTTACGAATAAAGCTATTATAGCTTTATATATATCTATTATAAGAAGTCTTAAAAGTATATTCCTTTATTAGACTTAAGACTATAGAAATCTATAGTATTACTATTTCTTCGCTAATATAGATAAGTAAAGAGTATCGTTTTAGTTATAGCTACTATAGTATTCGTTTTAGCGTTAATTAGTTCTTATTCTACGATTTCGGAAGAAAGAGAACTCCTAGTAACGTAGCTCTACCTCCTTATTCGACCTATAAAATAAGTAAGAATATATATCGATTTAATCTTAAGATAAATAGTACTTCTTAAGAGAACGAAAGAGTATTATAAGTATATTATCTTATAAAGGACCTTAAAACTATAGAAAAGATAACTACTAGCGGTTAAACCTAGAAGAAAACTATTCTATAAGTAGGCTACGTAACGAGTTAGGTTAGATAACTCGTAGACCTTTTATAACCCGAGTAAAAAGCCCTATAGAGTTTTTAGTCCTTATAAAAACCCGATTAACTAAAAACCTAATAGGATTTATACCCCTATTAGGTTTAGTCTTAGTAGCCTAAATTACTAAAAATATCTATATATTACTCTAGCTATATTAAAATACTATACTATATAGTATTTTATAATTTATAAATTAATCTTTTTACTTAAGGCTAAGATAATAATCTAGACTCTACTAGAGTCCTTAATCTTTACCCTAGAGTCCTATATAGTTCTAAAATATAAGAAATAATATAAGATAAGTCTATTAGTAAAAGTACTTAAAATTAAGTTTAAATAAAAAAATATAG
>NW_013550500.1:0-1183 GCF_000709125.1 Exophiala aquamarina CBS 119918 | reverse complement strand
TTCCTCGAGGACTTCTACTCTTATTCCCTAATAGTAGTAGTTAACTATCGTTAGGAGTAAGTATAGAAGTCCTTAAGTTCTATAGCGGACTCGATATTAGTAATAGTATAATTAACGAAGCTAGTAGTATTTAGTAATATATAATAGGACTAGCCTAAGGATTATAGCTTAGAAAGCTATTACGAGTTAAACCCGTATAAAGCTCTAGAGTACGCCCTAGAGCGATTACTCGTAGTATACCTTTAGGCTATATAACTATATAGTCGAAGCTATGTAATTCCTCTCTATCGATTATCTCCTAGGAAACTATACTAACCTACTAGAGGAGAGGCTAAGGAGTATTTCCTTTATTCGTATAGTAGATAGATTTTCTCTTTTCTTTTCTTTCCTTAGCTTAAGAATCCTCGTTATACGATAGTTAGACGAATTACTCTAAATTCCTAGCTAAACCCTTATATTATTCTTAAGCTTCCTATTATACGTAGCGAAAGAGTACCGCGTACGAAATAGATAACGAATAGTAACTAACGAAAACCGCTCTAGCGTAGGCGGTAGAGCTATACTAGTTTTTATAAGCTTAAAACTAAAGGATAATAGTACTCGAGAATTAACTCGGCTAATAGAATAGAGTACGAGCTCGTACGCCTAAAGTAACGACTTCTACGACGGCGAGCGCTATATAGAAATTTGATTCTATACGACGAAAGGCTAAGCTTCCTAAGCTAGCTAAATTTAATAGAAAAAGATTAGAGTTTCGGCCGTAGCTTACTTAAGCTTAAGCTAAGTTAGTAGTCGATAAGTAAGAGGAAACCGAAGTCGTACGATTTTAGTATCTCTATAGTAGACTAAGGAGCTACGCCCTTATCTAGATTAGCCCGTAGGTTAATTTCGTATAATTAACCCTCGAAATAAATATAGAAGAACTTATTAGTTAATTAAAGGCGGCGTATAAGGACGTCGACGTCGTAGAAAGAGTATTACGGAAACTTTCTTAACTAAAGTAGGATAGAAAGTCCTTTAGCGTATTTCTCGTCGAGTTTAATTATATACTACTCGAGGCCGGCGGACTAGACTAGGCCGATTCGATAAAGAAGACGTTTATATTAAACTACCTTTCGTACGACTTAAAGAGCGCCCTCGTTATAACGCTAATTCTATTAACCTATAGGGAGTACTATACTCT
>NW_013550501.1:0-7974 GCF_000709125.1 Exophiala aquamarina CBS 119918 | reverse complement strand
CACCACCACCACCACCACCACCACCAAAGGCCGTCCTCTTTCACGAAGCTTCCCTGCACAAGTCTACCCCAGTTCCTCCACCCTTCCTGGAACGTTTGGATGGTGCCTCCAGGGTTGAGGTCAAATGTACTCGCGGAGGGTATACATTATCTCATCCCGGTAGGTCTCGAGGTCATTCACCTCGGGCAGATCGGCGCGGTACTGGTGGGAGATGTGCTCGGCCAAAACGTCGTAGTGCCGCCTCCATCGTTTCGACCATAGCTCCTGGTCATGGCCCCGCCCACTCGCGATGGTCGTCTGGCGGAGACATGTGATCATTGTCACAATCGAGGAGAGCTGACCTGAATCCGCTTGGCGCTCTTGGTACCAGCCGTGTATGACACCGAACGCTATCTCTTGGGTCGCCTGCTCCATTCGTATCTCTCCTCACTCAAAGCGTTGGATACTTTCTTCTAACCAATGTGGTTCCTGACGCGAGTCCATCAGTATTCGCGGTACTTTGACAAGTCGGAAACGAGGTGACGCTGTCGCTTGAACCAAAAGGAATCCGAATATCGACCTGGGGGCAGCACTCTCCTGGGTCTTCAAATCAGAATGTGCCGTGATGGTGTGAGTCGATAGAGAGGGAGAGGTCTCTCGTCCATATATATACATGTAGACATGGATTCTCTGCGGCGGGGGGCCGGCGGGGTACCGGCATCGACATCGCTACGACCTGGTGAAGTCGTCGTCACCGGGAAAGTCCTCCAAGAGCTCTGCGAAAGCCCGAAACTCAGCTCATCTTCTCCCTTGCAGTCTTCTTCACGTCCTTGGCAGCCTCATCGGAGATCAACATGGAGGCGGTTGTCGACCGGGGGTGCGATTGACGACAGGGGTAGACATATCCAATCAAGCAGTGAGCCCATGTTGATGGCCGGAGTGTCCACTCTCTCCGGGAAACCGGTCGCGGGGGAATGGTGGTCAGCGGCGACGTCACCAACGTGAGCAATCAAGGGTATCCCATCTGAGAGCCCAGATCATCCCGATGCTGGCAGCCAGTATAGAGGCCATGGGAAAGCTATATCAACGCGGTCAACCCTGGACTGAGCCGACTGCATCTCTATTTTCTTTTCGCACGCACCACATTCCCCCTTCGCACCGTCAGCTCCATGCGTCACACCCGCATTCACGCACTGAGGACCACGGACCATGCACAGACCCGCCCCGCCCCGAAATCCCTTGACCGCCCGCCAAACCTTGATGCTGTTGGCATTTGGGCTCAAGATATGGCAGCTGGAAGTCCTCTGGCTTGTCACAACTGTGGTCCGATTCATCATCCAGATGACCACCGTTGTCGCATTCACCGCGGTCCTTCGAGATTTGAGCGAAAGTGAGACCCACCGCGGTCGTCTCCGAGGATACGAGCAACACGACGAGCCGCGGAGCGAATCTGTCCGAGAGCCAAAATGAGGCCCTGGTGGCGGTCGGTGACGTCGCGCCCGGATTTTATTGCGGCGTGGCCTACCGATGATCGAAACGAGGGTTCGGAAAACACCGGGGAAGGGCGATGAAGAAGCGAGAGAGCATGGCGATGAATGGGTGGACGGGCGATCAGGGTCTCGTCGCAGACGCCACGGAATCCAGGGTAGAGGGCGTGGGTCTGACGGATTAAGCGCCTGGGTTTCGGTATACTAGGTCAATATGTGGTTATCGAGCGGGTGGTCGGTGTCTCTTGGAGGGTCGTGACGGGTGGGATGAAATGGACGGTCTGCGCGTTTCTAGTGAGACAAGGTCGCTTTCGCGGGGGATGTAGAGTACGAGAGTCTTCCTATGGTCGGAGGGAGCGTAATCTGTACGTCGGTGCGACCGTGGCTGATGTGATGCTGTAATGATTCAAAGATATTCTGAAGCGAGCACGAAGCATGTTACAATTCTCCTTCCCATCGCACTCTTGCTTTCATGTTGAGCCCGCGGCGAGAAAAGCCTTCCTCCGCGAACGTGTTGGCGTGGCTGTCAATGAGCAACTTTATGACCCCTGTCGGGAAGCGGAGTAATTTAGTCTGAAGAGAGCGGGTGGCGAATACCATCAGCGGGTGGTGCGCCCAACGGTGGTGTGTGACATTGGCGACGAGAGGAAAGCCTAGCCCCCTGATTCTCATGTGGGCGAGTCCGAAGGGTCCTTTTGACTCACTCGGCATCCACGGTGGCCCTCGCTGCGTGGTATTCCAAGTCGCGGTGGTAGATTCTGCGGCGTAGACTGGCAAGATCACTCCAGCCAGATTTAAAGCTCCGAATTCTAATTCACTTCATCTCAACACCTTGGAGTGATGCTCTGTTCACATCTTCTACATGTGCATTACCACTTATGGTAAGTTACAGTAGACGTTTTGAATTGGCACTTCTATGCTTTACTGTAACGATGACCACCCGCAACAAAAGAGAATACACTGCTTCCGTAACTGTTGGCCAACGACGTGCCCTATCAGCTACGGTCCACTGTTTGGCGTTTCGTACGCACGCGGGGAGCTGCATATCTAACTCACATCTTGCTAGTTAAAGAGAGAAGAAGTTAGGAGTGAACAGATTTCCATGGCCCAAACGCTCGGATCAACACACCTCCCATGATATGGAGCTCCTATCATTTGCTCAACTGCTCTGATGTTAGAGTACGATCTAAGCCTTGGACCAAGGTCAGGTTGTCTGTCCCCAGGATTGTCCAAGGTCGCTTTGCTGGGCTCACCACCACGTTCTCACCAGTTAGGCCGCTGATGGGGATGAGCGGCGTTCTGATTCACAACATTAACTTAGTCCTTCCACAGTGAAGATACGTACTGGTCTGTGCTGATTCCAAGTGCCGTGAGCTTCGCGAGCACTGCATGCGTGAGTTCCCGGAATGCCGCTTCGGACCAGTCTGTCGAGTCCCTACGACAGCCGTCAGCGCACCGATTCGCATGGAGCGCCGGTGTCGTACATCTTGTTCAGAACGCACACCACTGGACATTTATTCATCTTTCCGGCCGTGACACCGACGTCGTCATTGATCGTCTCGGGGGACAAGACCAGCGCAATGCCATCCACAATATTTCCTTCACGCCACGGCTCGACTAGCGGACGATCACGATCATTGCCACACTCCCGAGCCCCTGAAACCATACGGATGGCCACTGTAAATGAGGGAGTGTAGAACAACGGCGTTCTATGCAGTTGTTGTAAAGTCGACACGACTTGACTGTACGACGTCACGTCTCTTGCTTTGAAAACCTGGAAGGACTCGAGATCGACACCGTTCAACTTGATTCGAGAGTGAGAATATGCACAGAAACACAAAGGGTTCCACACGGGAAGAAGGCTTGGAGGGAGAGAGGGGGTGAAAGGGAGTACCTGGTACAGCAGTTGGCCTGCAATGGTCTTTTTCCCGGCCCTGGCGGGTCCGACTATCTCGAGAGTCCTGGGTTTCTGTTCTCAGCCATCGACGAAAGCGCCCCCAGCGGTGTCCAGGTTGACTCACTTCATGGTATAGGATTCTAGCGAAGGCACAGACGTTAACCTGGTATGGCTTGCAAGACCGAACGTAACATCCCTTAGTTTTCCACAGGACCGACTGCGACTAAATTAGCAAAAGCCGGTGTGTGTTGTTAGTTTACAGTAGTTCTCGAAATCTGCCTACGTATATTGTAATTTACCCTACAAATTCGTCATTTATTCAACACTCAATTCGTTTGTATTCTAATGACTCCACAGGTTCAACTACCCCCCCCCCAACCATCCTCACGTCAGGTCGCCCCTCTGCTTTATCCCCTAGCACAAAGTGCGGGGACCGAGCCTGTTGGAATCTTCGTTCAACAGCTTCAAATCCACCCAGTGCCACTAGAAGCTTGAGCCAACTGCGCCACGGCAGCCTGATGATTGCTTCGCCGTGCCCAGTCCATGGGAGTTCGCCCCCGCTCATCCTGCAGGTCGAGCACTACCTCGCGGTCTTGAAGCAACACCTCGATCGTCGCCACCATGCCCTGGCCGGCCGCGTGTGAAAGAGGGGACCGGCCGGCCCAATCTCGTCCATTTTTGTCAATGTTTGGTGAGCGGAGCAGGTATCTCACGATTTCCGCGTGTCCTTGGCCCGCCGCCGATGCGAGTATTGACCGCCCAGAGATGGTGTCCCGCTGATTGACGTTGGCTCGCCCTTGCTCGATCAGGACCTGTATCGTTTGGAGATGGCCCGGTGGATCGAGAGCCCAAGCCAATGCCGACCATCCACATTCGTCGTGGGCATCGACCGCCACGGGGCAGGTTCTGACCAGGTAGGTCAACAGTGATAGGTCAGAACCACGTCGTGTGGCTTCTGAGCTATTGGCCGCCCATGAGATCGCGTTACGACCAGTGATGTCTTCCGCGCCGATCGCCACGTCGGCGTGCACGAGATGCATGACCACCTCCAAGTGGCCGTGTTGGGCCGCGTGTGATACAGAGTTCCTCCCGCCTCGGTCGATTTGATGAACGTCGATGCCAGGGTGGGCTAGGAGAGGCCGCAGAACGTTGTCCAAGCCAGACTGGATGGCGTACACCAGGGCGTTGCGCCCCTGCGCGTCGGTCGCAACAAGCGTCGGGCGTCCATCCTCGAGGAGCGTGTGGACACATTCCGTGGCGCCAGCATGACAGGCTTCCATCAGTGCCGTCCGGCCACGCCCGTCCACTTGGTCAAGGAGAATGTCAACGCGTCCCATCAGACCGCGGAGGATTTCCTGTTGGTTTCCCTTCGCGGCGAGGACGAGTGGAGGAGTCCGGCACCATCGAGCGCCGTGATTGGGGCTGGCTCTCCCCTTTTCAAGCAGCAATTCACAGGTCTCCCAAGACCCAGCCTGGATTGCCACAGCCAAGGCCGACTGCAACTGTTCCACCGTCGCAGGAGGGAGATGGCCTCCGAGGAGGATGTCCACACATTTGCTGTGGCCTTCCGACGAAGCCCAGTACAGGGCGAGTGGTCCACTCGCCCCGGTCTGCTGCTCCGGTGGCTGTTGTAGCAGCGTTTGCAAGGCTCGGGCGAGACCGAAGAAGGCAGCCAGAATGATCGCGTTAGCTTCGTCCGCTCTAGGCCCAGGCATCTGTGAATGGTAGGCGACGTCGTCATACCACGTCCGTCGGGCCCCTGTCGGCCCGGTTAACAAGGTTATCGCATCCTCCACGACCCAAGTGTCGAGCACCCCCTCGACGCGAGCGTAATGATCGGTCCAATATCGTGCGGCATATTGATATGCATCAGAACCCCGTTCAGCGTTGTGGCTGCCGACGGGATCGCGCAGATTCTCGTCCTGTAGGAAGTACACATTCTGGATGTCATATACATCTCCGTACGGGCCAGTGGCGCCCGGGGATAGCCCAACCTCCGCGCTTGCTGTCGCCCGAGGTACAGCGAGCGGGTCGCTGGTTGGTGTCTCGCTCATGCAACCCGTCTTCCTGTCCTCCTGGAGAAGATACCGCATGCAAATGAGCGCGGGCACGAGATCAGGACATGTTCTCTGCATCTCGGCCACCGGCCAGCGGGACTCGCGTAAAATGGAGGCATGGACAGAGAGGAGATATGGGTGTGCCAACCTGGTGGAGTTGCCCATGAGAGATGCGCTGTCACGAAAGCTTCGTCCCCCGGGATGGGACGGGGTGAACAGGTACCAGGTCACGCGGACGTAATACCCCATCACCCTCTCGACGTCCCTCGTGAGATGCGCTGAAGTTGCGTCGACCGGCCCCCTCTGTGGGTGAACGGCAAGCTCGTTCTGTGGGCGTCTAGGATCTGGGCCTTCACCAGCAACGCTCGGCAATTGCTCGATTATTAGGGCGCTGTTGGGCGTGGTGGGAAACGAATGCCACCAGATTTCTCGCACATGGCATCGGAGATCGGAGTGTGCAATCAACTCAAGCCGCTTCAAGCCAGCAAGCGTGAAGCTCACCATCAGCCTGCGGAAGAGCAACCTAGTTGCAGCCCGCGAGATATCAGAGCATACTAGGCGATGGTGGAGTAGATTCTCTAGAGGCAGCAAGTTCAAGATCGCGAGGAGGATCTCTGGGGGTAACATATGGCTCGGCACCGCCTTAGACAGGGTTGACATCGTGCGACTTAGCGATCCGGCTAGATCACGAAAGGCTTTGGGCGGCGATAGCAGTTCGCGTGTCCACGCGAGATACAGTGATGTGCGAAATCGATGTCCTGAACATGTGCGAAAGTATCTTTGTAAGGACGATCGGTTCACCCACTATGGGTCACACCTACCTTAAAATGGAAATACTTAAAACTAAACGCCTAACCAATGAATGCCTCCTGCGATTGCGGAGCCGTGAATGCTGGATTTCACGGACACGACCCTTATCGTCATTTGAATTGGCGTGAATATACTAACGCATACCAAAGCAGTCGGTCCCCCTTTAAGCCATCACGGTCGCCCTCTCACTCCTCCTCCACATCCAACTTACCTGCACGTCCGTCTGTAGCCTGCGTTCAATACTGACAAGAATAACGACAATGAGCGCTACGAGTATGATTACGAGCACACTTGACCCAGGTGTATTCCAACGCCATCATTTTACGAACGATGTACAGCATCTTTACCACGTCTATGACAATCTATCCCAGACTCCGTATCAGGAAGGAGCAGGCATAGAGTGTGGCGATGTCAATTCCTACACCATGCATCCTCAGTACATTATCACATATCATACTATGTCCAATCACCTCAACTGGAATAATCGTGAGCCCACATACTTCATTTCACTCTACGACAATTTGCATCGGGCACAATTTGAAGCGAACAGGAGAATAAATCAGGTCTTTGTTCCTAACCAGGTCAGGCGGCGGAATCCAGCAAGCGTTCGAATTGCAGAAATTTCTGTACACGAACTCGAGAGGCTTAATGTCTTCTACTTTTCACGTACCGACCTTATACAAATGTTACGTCCTCCACCGAATCATCCTGTTTTTATCAATTCATCGCCAGGAGAGTGGTTTGTTATGGAATACATACCTGATAGCGCTGTGTCGAGGATTATTTAGGTGCAGATGCTCTATGTCGACGACCTCTTACTGTGACTTAGTATTGAAGATGCTTTTGTGTATTATACTGCAGCATTCTTCACTCTATTATTTGAACAGTATTCGCCGCATCGAGTTTTAGGGATCGACATGCAGCCACGTTATAATTAACAACTTAGGTCGTGTGTGTCGAAGTCAGGTTCGCCGCTATGTCTGGCGTGGTGTCATGGAAGGCATCACATTATTTGGATGATGTCAGATGGACGAGAGGTAGTTTGCACTGCGGGGTAATGCTTGGCGACAGTGGCACCCCGCATTATGAGGTAAGCGTGACTCATAGTGGAGAAACACTGTCATCCATCGAAAAGATTCTTCATGCATTTTTAGGACGCCGATTTTGCACATCACTTTTATGAATAAGTTTTGTAGAATGAGAAGCGATTCACTGGCAGTGAGAGTCATTTTGCCTGGTCGATCGCGTTCCAAGGGACAAGTGTAACGGTACAGTACACTATGCTCTGTCTCTGGCATCACATTGGTCGCTTTTCCTTCTTGACAAGAAACGGTACCAACAATACATGGGTGACCCTGCAAGGCGCTCCACATTTCTGTTTCCTGTCCATGGATCAATGTGATCTGTTCGCCTTCAACTGCGAAGAACAGTGGCAAATACAGCCACGCACCAGCAAGTGTTTCATTTGTAAATCATAACTTATTATAAGGGCCCGGGTTGTAGATGATTGCGTGTGCTTCTCCGAGTTGCGGCGATGGAATTTGAGCTCACGTGACGTGCATCCCGTGAACGGTCTTGGCGGCCTGACCACCACTTCCCCGCCTCATCTTCCACCTAACCTTTCCGCAAGCCAGCAGTTGTGAACTCTGCTACATTACCTTAGGGTTACAGAACCTCCTTTGGTTCGTGAATACGTGGGCTTTTCTCCACCTTGGAGCTCTGGACCCCGACAACAGGATCTGAC
>NW_013550502.1:29099-29766 GCF_000709125.1 Exophiala aquamarina CBS 119918 | reverse complement strand
TTAAGTATAGCCTTACCTAATAGATACTACGTGATCCTAGCTTATATAAGCCTAATTACGTGACTAGGCGTTAATAGGGTATCGCTTAGTCTTAATAAAATAGTACTTATAAATATAGATAACTATATAATAATTAGAATAAGGTTCTAGAAGATAGTTAATAGAGTTATAGTATTAGATAGAAGAGTAACGTAGAAAACGTTTAGAACGACGTTAATCTATAAGTACTAAGCTCGAGGATACTAATAATATAGATATATCTATACGTATATAGAAGATAGAAAACTATATTAATTAAGAATCTAGCGGAAAAAGAATAAATAGATATCGATAGACGAGATATTACGATAATATAAGAACTCTATAGAATTCTATATATATTTCTAGAATAGAAGGGAAGAAGAAATTCTATATCGATATAATCTAGGCGCTATTCCTAGGAGAGAATAAAAATATATATAGATCTAGAAATATAATAACTAGGAATACTCTTTATAAGCTAAATATACGTATAATACGTATAACGGGGAGGCTTACTTTATAACCTATAAAGGACTCGGTAAAGGAGTAACCTATACGAAAGGATAGTTAGTTTAGCTTAAGTAAGGACTATTTAGTTTTAGGACGGTAACGCTACTACCGCCTTACTATAATATATCTATAATAG
>NW_013550502.1:24602-26674 GCF_000709125.1 Exophiala aquamarina CBS 119918 | reverse complement strand
TATAAAGTATTAATTTTCCCTTTAGAATCTTAACTAAAGGTAAGTTCTAATATAACTATTAATATAAGCTCTAGCTAGAATCCTTAGTAGTAAAGAGGATAATTATTATTAAATTATATAGCTATACTAGTAAGTATAGCTTCGCTACTAATTATACTTTAGATCGCCTTCCTATCCTTTAACTTTAGAGCTTCTTTAAGTTTAATTATAAATTATAGTTACGATTATAGCTAGGAAGAGTTATTCTACTTATATTACTTCTTAAGACTCGAGCTAGTCGTATATTACTAGCTTAGATAGTAATATGTTTAGTATAAATAGCGACGAGATTCGTATCTAATATTAAGTTAGAAATATAATAATTAACGTTAGAATTATAGATAGCTTACCTTCTAGTATACTAGAGATATATACCTTAGTAGCCTCTTAAATATAACTAAGTATAGATTATTTAATTCGGTAGCCCTCTATTAAATAAGCCTACTTATTTAAAATCTCTCGTATAAGACGCGTAAATAGAAGTTTTAGAATAAGTAAATCGGTCGATTTTTAAAACTTCCTAATTTTCCTTAGAGTAGCTACTAAAGAGGATTAATATAACGTAAGAACTAATAAAAGAATTTATTACTTACTACTAGATTTCTTTCTTCTAGGAGTAGTAGCCTTCTTCTTTACTATAGCGCCCTTAAGCGTTTTATTTATAGATCTTATTAAAGTAGGCTTCTACTACTTAATTCTATATCGTACTATAGTTCGCTATAAAATTATTAATTAGTTCTATAAGAAATAATATAAGAATAATACTAATACTCGCTATTATATTCGGCTATACTTTCTTTCCTCCTATAGAAGGGTATAAAGTCTTCTTACCTATAGTAATATAGTATTCGCCGATAGGTTAGTTATTATCTAAGTTATCTTTAAGTATAATAGATTAATTATTACTAGTCGGTTAGTTATTACTAATCGATTAGTTATTACTAGTCGATTAGTTATTACTAGTAGGTTAGTTATTATTTAAGTCGTCTTTAAGTATAGTAGGTTAGTTATTACTAGTAAATTCGTTATTATCTAAGTTAATAGAACTTAATTACGTAGAAGTAGAACTATCTTAGGTACGAGGTAGAAGGGAGAAAATTTTTAAATCTAGATTTAATAGTAGATTATCTAGGGGACTATTAAATAGATCTATAATCGAGTTAAATAGAACTAGAGTAATTAGTATCTTACTATATCTTACTTCGATTAAACCTTAGATTAAATATTCCTATCTATTTAGGCTCTATCTAAATAAAGCGTATAATATTTTCTATATAGAACTTACTTAAAAGGAGTATAAGTTAATATATATATCGATATTAGTTTCTATATTAGTTCTTACCTAAAGTCGTGATCTAGTAGAGGCTAGAATATATAGATAGTTCTATATAACCTTAACGTATAATAATTTATAATAAACTTTAGATATAGAGGCTAGTAGAAGTTATAGCTATATATAACTAGTCCTATAGAGGTTAATCTTCTAATTCTACGAAGCTAAACTAATCGATTACGCTAGCTAAGATCTTCTAAGGAGAATACTAAGAGTAATATATTAGAAATAATATAAGCTACTATAGGTCTTATCTACTTAAGAAACCTCTAGATACTATCGACGAGAAAAGATTAGTAAGGGTAGTAAGTAGTTAACGAAGGCTTCTAAATAGGTTCCTAGTATCGAGAGCTATATATCCTACTACTCTTATACTATTAATATTATTAGTTATATTTTTAGTCTATTAGGTAATACTTACTTTATTTTAAGAGAGCGTAAGGCGTAATTAGATAATTATCGATATTACTCTTAGAAATATTACTAAATTGTATTTATAGTAAATATAATATAGATTTCTTAACTAGTATAGCCTATTTTTCTATAAAGGTAGAGAGTATATTCGTTATATTAGGATTATCGAAATCTAGACCTAAAAGAAACTTAGTATAGTTAGTAAGCCCTAGCTCCTACTATAGTTAGTAATATAAGTAGTAATATAAGAATTATACTTACTCTATATAGTTCGAAAGTACTATTA
>NW_013550502.1:23449-23870 GCF_000709125.1 Exophiala aquamarina CBS 119918 | reverse complement strand
TATAATACTAGGTTTATATTCTACGAAACTTAGTTTACGCTCTCTAAAGCTTAGGCTCTAGCCTAGATATTATTCTATAACTAAAATAAGTAATAATTATTATAAGGATCTAGGAATACTTATATCTATAGTAGTAGATTTTAGTGTTTCTAATAGACTACTAAAGCTAAAACTTTCTTAGAAGATATAAGAATCTTTATAAGATCGAGTAGAATAACTAGGGGAGAAAGAAATTATAAAGTAAGGTAGTAAGATAAGAAATTAATTAAAGAAGAAAAAGTTAAGATAGTAGTAAGAGGAGGAAGAGTTAAGGTAGATATAAAAGAAGGAAAGGTTAAGATAAGGTAAGATAAGAGTAAATCTAGGAGCTACTTAGTTACTCCTTACTAGTCTATTTTAGGACTAGTCTCCTTTCGTTTAA
>NW_013550502.1:17876-18434 GCF_000709125.1 Exophiala aquamarina CBS 119918 | reverse complement strand
ACGGAGTAGTTAAAAGAGTAGCTTCTAACGAAAATCGCCGTTAGAAGTATACGAAGAAGACGAAGTAGAAGTAGAGCGACTTTAAGAAGTTAATAGATAGTTTATCGTTCTTAGTATCTATACGAGTAAATTAAGAAGTTTTTACGTTAATACTAGTAGATACGAGTTATCTATCTTATAAACTAATTAATACTCGTTTCGCCTTTCGTAATAGTCTTTAGCGTATCTTAATTACTCCTCGCCTAATTATCGATTTTAGTATAGATATAAAGTTAGAAATTACGAACGTCGTTAAGTTAGAAATTAATCTTAACGATTATAAAGAGGATATCTTCCTTTATATAATTCCTAATATATCGTACGATATAATTCTCGGTCTTCCTTAAATAAAAAAGAATAACGTTTAAATTAGTCTACGAAAGAAATATCTATATATCGGCCGCTTTAGTATCCGAATTCTAAATATACGATAAGGATAACGTATTAAGCTAGACCTTATATCGGTTTTAGTACTAGCCTTCGCTATACTAGTATAACGCTAACGGAAACGAAAGTAGA
>NW_013550502.1:7373-13137 GCF_000709125.1 Exophiala aquamarina CBS 119918 | reverse complement strand
ATTTCTAATCCTATAGAATAGAATGGCGTTTTATAGAATCTTCCGTAAGGCTTAAGTATAGTCTTGCCTAATGGATACTACGTGATCCTAGCTTATATAAGCCTAATCACGTGACTAGGCGTTAATAGGGTATCGCTTAGTCTTAATACGAAGTATTCGTTACTAGCCTAGCGAATATCGAGAAAGTATTAATAATAAAAGTTCCGGTTAACTCTCGTATAAAGCTACCTAAGTACTTCTACGAATATCTTAACGTATTTAATTAATTATAGGCGGATTAACTTCTCTCTATACGAGGAAAAGGAGTTAACTATAGTATCGAACTAGTAACGAAAAATAGAAAGACGCCCGAAGTCCCTTAGGGGCCTCTATATAGTATATTTCGAGACGAGCTACTCGTCCTACGAAAGACTCTTACGAAACTACTCGATAAAGGCTTTATTAGGGTAAGTTCGTCGTCCGCGGTAGCTTCTATACTCTTCGTACGGAAATCGAGAGGTAGTCTAAGATTTTATATCGACTATCGCGGTCTTAATAAAATTACGAAGAAAGATCGTTATTCTCTACTATTAATCTACGAGACTTTACGAAATATTAAACGCGTAAAATAGTATATAAAACTCGACGTTATAGCGGCTTTTTATAAGATTCGAATCGCGGAAGGCGACGAATAAATAACGACGTTTCGTACGAGATACGACCTTTTCGAATAAATAATTACTTCCTTTAGGCTCGCGAACGTATCTAGTACGTTCTAGAAGTATATTAATTAAGCTCTTCGCGACTACCTAGATATCTTCTATTTAGCGTACGTAGACGATATTCTTATCTACTCTTTCGAATCCTAAGAAGAATATCGAAATTATATATAGTAAGTCCTTTAACGGCTACGAGAGGCGGGTCTCTAAATTAATATCTTAAAATACGAGTTTAAAGTAAAGTCTACTAAATATCTTAAGTTTATTATCGAAGCGGAAATAAGCGTACGAATAGACTCTATAAAGGTATCGATAATTCTAGAATAGAAAGCTTCTTATATAGTTAAAGGAGTATAAAGTTTTATCGGCTTCGTAAATTTCTATCGAAAGTTTATAAAGGAATTCTCGATAATTATCTTACCGATTATAAAGCTCGTATAAAAAGATATTACTTTTTAATAGAACGAAGAGGCTAACCTAGCCTTTATACGACTAAAGAAGATATTTACGATAATATCGATACTCGTATTATTCGACGCTAAAAGAGAGATAATAGTAAAAGTAGATATATTAAAGTAGTATATCGGCGATATACTATACTAAGTCGACGACGAAGGGGCCGTATAATTCTACGCCTTCTTCTCGAAGAAGAACTTATCCGCGGAATATAACTACGAGATCTACGATAAGGAAATACTAGCGATTATACGATACCTAGAAGAATAGAACGCTAAACTATAAAGCGTTAAGGAATTCGAGATTCGATTTAACTATAAGAATCTCGAATACTTTATAACTATACGGAAACTAACGAAACGCTAGATATAATAGTTACTTATTCTATTTCGGTATAACTTTAAGATCTCGTATATTAAAGGGACGAATAACGAGCGAGTAGACGCCCTTTCTCGACGCGAATAGAACTTACTAGAGAACGAAGATAACGACTAACTCTAGTATCGTATAGCCTAATTCTTAAAGCTAGAAATAGTAGAAGGGAGGAAGAAAGTACTATACGCGGTACTAGTATTTTCTAGTAAATACTCGTCTAATAGAAAATTAACGATAGTAACGGACTAACTCTAGGTAGCGATAGAACTAGCGGACGATATCTACTAAGAAGTAGTAGAAGCTATATAGAAAAGGGCTCGAATTTTTCCCTCGATATTAAGATTAAAAGTTTCGATTTCTAAATACGACGTAAATAGTAACGAATAGCTCTTCTTTCGAGAAAGGCGATAGGTACCGAATTCTAAGCCTCTTCGTACGAGTATTATTTAATAAACCTATAACTTAATAGTAAATAGATATTCGGAACGAAAAGGAACGATAGCGATTCTATCTCGAGACTTCTTCTAGCCGAATATATTATAAGATATTCGAAGATTTATACGAAACTACGACGTCTATAGACGAATAAAGATATAGCGGAAGAGAAAGGTCGAATTCCTTAAGCTATTCTTTATACTAGACCGAGTATAACGCGAAATATCGATAGACTTTATTACTAGACTTCCTAAGAGTAAGGAGTATATAAACCTCCTAGTAATTATAAATCGACTAGGAAAGGAAGTAATTCTCGAAGGAATATGCTTAATTAAGGTAGAGAACGTAGTAAGAGTATTCCTTCGTACGTTCTATCGGTAATACGGTCTATTAGCGGCGATCGTTACGAATTAAGGCTCCTAGTTTATAGGAGCCCTTTAGATACGGTTTTATAAACTATTAGGTATTATACGACGATTATCGATAGCTTTTTACCTATAGATAGACGAATTAACGAAACGTATAAACTAGATAGTCGAGACGTACCTATATACGTATATTAGAAGAGTATAGAATAATTAGGTAGGAATACTCCTAATAGCTAAGCTAGCGATTAATAACCGCGACGCTTAATTAACGAAAGTAAGCTCCTTCTTCCTTAGTTATAAATACTATATCGAGACGATTTAGCTAACGAACGTTATACGACTAATTATTACTCCTAGGAGCCCTATCGAATAAGGAGAAGAGATTATATAACGACTATAGAAAGCGAGAGAATAGGCCTAAATATTAATAGTAGTTATCTAGTAGAAGTAAGAAGAAGTTATAAATCGTACGAGGTAATAAGCGGTATAGTTCTAGATTAGCGATAAGGTTTAGCTTAATCTCTAAAATATACGTACGACTCGATAGTTAAAGAAACTAGACTAGAAGAATACTAAGTATATAGTATTAGAATCTATCGATATTTATAGCTATTAGCTAGATACTCTACCGAATATTTATAACGTCTTCTACGCCGACCTTCTACGTACGGCCGCGACGAACCCTCTAGAGTCGTAAATACGAGACGACGAGTAATCGAAACTAATTCGCGTAAATAAAGAAGATAAGTTCGGCGTCGAGAGAATCCTAGACGAACGTACGATACGTCGTAGTCGAGGTACTCGAGCTAAAGTACTAGTTAAATAGTTAAGATACGTATAGCTAATATAGGAACCGCGCTCGATCCTTAAGGATATAACCGCTTTAGAGTTATACGAAGCTTCTACGCTAAACGAGAATAGCTTCGAACGAGGGGAGGGGAGTAATATTACGGGTTAAACTCGTAGAATATCTTAGTAAAAACTAGCGACGTCTAGATTCGACCGTATAGTTATATAGCCGAACGATATTACGTAATATTAATGGATATCTTAGCGAGCGACGCTAAGACTAAACTAGCGATACTTAGATTCGATCGTATAGTTATATAGTCGAACGATATTACGTAATACTAATAGTTACTTAGGATACCGGACGACCTACTTTAGGAGATTATATCTCCCTATAGATAGCGGTAGAACTTCTTTCTCTCTTCCCTTTAGCTTAACGTCCTTATTAAATAGATCCTATAGTAGTTAAATAAGCTCCTATTAAAACTCTTATAGTAGGGCCCTTAAGCCCTAAATAAGGCGATTAAACTTCTTATTAATACTACTAAGATAAACTAGTAGGAGAATAGCTCTATATATAACGATATATAATTTAACTAACTTAAAAATATATAGAAGGAGATAAGGGTATAAGTCGAAGTAAAGAATATCGATTCTAACGATTCTAATAATAATCTTACTAGTAAAGGCCTAAATCTTCCTAATAATATTATTTAGAGTAAGGATAATAAGATTAACGAGGAATAAAATAATTTTTCTACTATTTAAGATAAGGAAGAAATTAAGGCTTATATAGCTAAAGATATAAAAGTATAAGTAAGAAAATTAGAGTTTAATATTATTTCTTATATACTAATCTCTACTAGTATATAAGCTTAGTATATATTAATTAATTACTAAATATATCGAGATATCCTTATCTTAACTATTAATCGCTATAATAATATCGTTAAAGAACTAAAGGAAAGAGACTTCCTTCTACTTACTAATCTATAAACTAGTAAAAAGGAACTTAATTTAACTTAGGTAAGTACTATAGATAAGGTTACTAGTAGATTTCTTCTAAAGGTTCTTTAAGTTCTTATATTAATTCGTATATTAACGTTTATACTACTTAGAGGGCGCTCTAGATCTACGCGTCGTATTTTCCTATAACGTTCGTAGAATAATAAGGATATATATAGCGTTATACGCTAATAATAATTAACTTAAGGAAGCTATACTTCCTAGTTTAGCCGAGTTCTAGTAAGATTATAATAAAGCGTAGTTCGAAGAGTATAATTTCGATCTAGTAAAGCTTAATTTCGTTATTATTACTACTTACGAACGTACTATCGAGACGCTTAATATTCTTAACGCTATTCCTAATAGAGCTGATTAGCTATTTTTACTTTCTAGAGATATTACTATCTTTATTATAGAAGAACTCTAGAAAGGATACGAAGAGTCTTAGGAAGATTTTTACCTTTCTACTACGACTAAGGAGTCTACTAAGACTATAATAAATACTAGAATATTAGTAAATTAGATTATATAGGCTTCTAGAGAGAGGAATAGTTTAGTCTCTACTTATAGTACTATATTTATTAATAAGATTATAGAGCGAGCGTCTATAGACTAGAGGTTTAAGGAGGCTCTCTTAAATCGACTTCTTTAATTATCTTAAGTCTATAGAGATACGAAACTTTACTTAGAGTAGCTTAAAGTTATAAGATTCCCTAGCGCCTAGCTATTAGAGCTTACTATAATTAGTAATATATAGAAGATTATAATCTAATTTTCTCCTTATTCTAAATTATCCTAGACTATTTTCTAGATTTTAGTTTAACTTTAAAGTAATTTCTATTAGTTTAGGAACTTAGAGTAGCCTTATAGTCTAAAAGTATAGAAAGTTACTATATCTAGATAGTTATATTACCTTATAATCTAATATATAAGAACCTCGGGCGTCTTATAATTATTCTTATAATTAAGTATTCTTATTAGCTTACTAATTCTAGAAGTATAATTCTCTTCTACTAATACTTATAGATACTATACTACTTCTTCTTTATAAAGATACTTAGCTTCTTTTTAATATAGAAATCCCTAAAAGATAGAATAGAGCTATTTATCGAGAGCTTATAAAGTATTCTACTAAGCTACGATAGAAGGGTCTTCGAGATCTATTCTAAAGTAGTATAGATTACTTTATTCTATAGGAGTAAGAGTATAGTAAAATATTTAAGGAGTAGTAGGAAACTACTACTTAGCTACGCGAATATTTAAACTAAGTAATATACTAGTCTTCTATAATAAGATAATTACGATTATAAGGTCGACGAGTATTAGGAAAACGCTTAGACTATTAGCTTTTCTATCGATAATACGCTCGCGAGTCCGATAGTATACTATTCGTAAAGTTAGGCTACGCAACGAGTTAGGCTAAACCTAGTTAAAAACTCGGAACCTAACCTAATAGGGTTAAATTAATTAGGTTTTTAAAATAGCTAAAAACCTAATAGGTTTTTTAATCGAGTTAAAAACCTAATAGGTTTTTTAATCGAGTTAAAAAATAAGAAGATAGGGTCTAAAACCTAATAGGGCTATAAATAAAAGATAGAATATTATAAAGTATATAAAATATTATAATAACGAGTAACT
>NW_013550502.1:4966-6998 GCF_000709125.1 Exophiala aquamarina CBS 119918 | reverse complement strand
CTTTAACTTTAGAGCTTCTTTAAGCTTAATTACGAATTATAGTTACGGTTATAGCTAGGAAGAGTTACTCTACTTATATTACCTCTTAAGACTCGAGCTAGCCGTATATTACTAGCTTAGATAGTAATATATTTAGTATAAATAGCGACGAGATTCGTATCTAATATTAAGTTAGAAATATAATAATTAACGTTAGAATTATAGATAGCTTATCTTCTAGTATACTAGAAATATATACCTTAGTAGCCTTCTAAATATAACTAAGTATAAATTATTTAATTCGGTAGCTTCCTATTAAATAAGCCTACTTATTTAAAATCTCTCGTATAAGATACGTAAATAGAAGTTTTAGAATAAGTAAATCGGTTAATTTTTAAAACTTCCTAATCTCCCTTAGAGCGGCTACTAAAGAGGATTAGTATAACGTAAGAACTAATAAAAGAATTTATTACTTACTACTAGGTTTCTTTCTTCTAGAAGTAGTAGCCTTCTTCTTTACTATAGCGCTCTTAAGCGTTTTATTTATAAATCTTATTAAAGTAGGCTTCTACTACTTAGCTCTATATTATACTATAGCTCGCTATAAAATTATTAATTAATTCTATAAGAAATAATATAAAAATAATACTAATACTCGCTATTATACTCGGCTATACTTTCTTTCCTTCTATAGGAGGGTATAAGGTCTTTTTATCTATAGTAATATAGTATTCGCCGATAGGTTAGTTATTATCTAAGTTATCTTTAAGTATAATAGGTTAGTTATTACTAGTCGGTTAGTTATTACTAATCGGTTAGTTATTACTAGTCGGTTAGTTATTACTAGTAAGTTAGTTATTATCTAAGTCGTCTTTAAGTATAGTAGATTAGTTATTACTAGTAAATTCGTTATTATCTAAGTTAATAGGACTTAATTACGTAGAAGTAGAGCTATTTTAAGTACGAGGTAGAGGGGAGAAAATTTTTAAATCTAGATTTAATAGTAGATTATCTAGGGAACTATTAAATAGATTTATAATCGAGTTAGATAGAACTAGAGTAATTAGTATCTTACTATATCTTACCTCGATTAAACCTTAGATTAAATATTTCTATCTATTTAGGCTCTATCTAAATAAAGCGTATAATATTTTCTATATAGAACTTACCTAAAAGGAGTATAAGTTAATATATATATCGATATTAGTTTCTATATTAGTTCTTACCTAAAGTCGCGATCTAGTAGAGGCTAGAATATATAGATAGTTCTATATAACCTTAACGTATAATAATTTATAGTAGACTTTAGATATAGAAGCTAGTAGAAGCTATAGCTATATATAACTAGTTCTATAGAGGTTAGTCTTCTAATTCTACGAAGTCGAACTAATTAATTACGCTAGCTAAGATCTTCTAAGGAGAATTCTAAGAGTAATATATTAGAAATAATATAAGCTACTATAGGTCTTACCTACTTAAGAAACTTCTAGATACTATCGACGAGAAAAGATTAGTAAGGGTAGTAAGTAGTTAACGAAGGCTTCTAAATAGGTTTCTAGTATCGAGAGCTATATATTCTACTATTCTTATACTATTAATATTATTAGTTATATTTTTAGTCTATTAAGTAATACTTACTTTATTTTAAGAGAGCGTAAGGTATAATTAGATAATTATCGATATTACTCTTAAGAATATTACTAAATCGTATCTATAGTAAATATAATATAGATTCCTTAACTAGTATAGCCTATTTTTCTATAAAGATAGAGAATATATTCGTTATATTAGAATTATCGAAATCTAGACCTAAAAGAAACTTAGTACGATTAGTAAGCCCTAGCTTCTACTATAGTTAGTAATATAAGTAGTAATATAAGAATTATACTTACTCTATATAGTTCGAAAGTACTATTAGACGTAAAGAGATAGTTATAGAAACTATTCTATATTTCTTCTATATCCTCTTCTCGAATTTCTTTAAAGATACCTAGTCGGGTAAGCTTTACGCTAAATATTATATAGAGTTTTAGTCCTATACTACTATAGTTTA
>NW_013550502.1:1399-4510 GCF_000709125.1 Exophiala aquamarina CBS 119918 | reverse complement strand
TAAGGTTTATAATACTAGATCTAGAGTCTATAATACTAGATCTATAATTTATAATACTAAGTCTATAGTCTATAATAATAGGTCTAGAGTTTATAATACTAGGTCTATATTCTACGAAGCTTAGTTTACGCTCTCTAAAGCTTAGGCTCTAGCCTAGGTATTATTCTATAACTAAAATAAGTAATAATTATTATAAGGATCTAGAGATACTTATATCTATAGTAGTAGATTTTAGTATTTCTAATAGACTACTAAAGCTAAAACTTTCTTAAAAGATATAAGAATCTTTATAAGATCGAGTAGAGTAACTAGGGGAGAAAGAAATTATAGAGTAAGGTAGTAAGATAAGAAATTAATTAAAGAAGAAAAAGTTAAGATAGTAGTAAAAGGAGGAAGAGTTAAGGTAGGTATAAAAGAAGGAAAGGTTAAGATAAGGTAAGATAAGAGTAAATCTAGAGGCTACTTAGTTACTCCTTATTAGTCTATTTTAGAACTAGTTTCCTTTCGTTTAATTCTTTACCTTTTAGTTTAACTTATATAAATCTTACTTCTAATACTATTCCTAATTCTTTACTAAACTTTCTTATAACTACTTAGCTTATAGTACTTATATTACTCCTAATACGGAATAATAAGTTTTTAACCCTATAATAATAGTTAATATTCTATTAAGCTAAAACTTATTATATTAATTCTTACTCTATTAAGATATCTTAACGCTACTATAGCTAAGCCTATTTATCTAGATAAGTAAGTAATCTATATTTATCTAAGGGAGGTAAATACTAATATAAATAGTAATAACCTAGCTAGGGAACTATAGTAAACTAAAAAGAGAAAAACGACTTCGGAAGACGAGACCTAAATAGAAGAGTAAGTATAGTTAATAAACTTATTATAGATTAAGCTAATATTTCTAGGAATAAATTAGCTAAATACTAGAGGATAATTCTTAATACCGCTAGTTTAGAAGACTTCTAGTAAAAATACGATTAATCTTAAATATAAGAACTAACGTAAGATTAGTAATACTTAATATAGGCGCTAATATAGACTAAAGCTAGGAATTAATCTTAGCGTTCGGCGTAAGGCGAATAAGATACTCTTATAATATCTAGTAGTAGTTAAGATAAGATTATATAAAGAGAATATATTTAAGCTCGAAAGAATCGGCGCCTCTAGAGTAAATAACGATAATATAGCGAAGTCTAGAGTTTATAAGAGACTTATAATCCTTTCGACTTCTATAAATATAGATACTAGTATCTAGGTAAAGATAGAGGAGGATACTATTAACTAAGAAATAGAGAAAAGATAAACTAAGTTTTACTTTATAAGTATTAATATTAAAAACCGCTAATACTTTAATAGATTTAATTAAGAATAAAGTAAAATATAGCTAGATATTTATATCTCCTTTACTAGAATAGATAGATTTAATAACGCTATCCTCGTAAGCGAATTTCTTAAGAAGTAGAGCCCTTAAGCCCTAAACGAAGCGATTAGACTTCTTATTAATACTACTAAGGTAAACTAGTAGAAGGATAGCTCTATATACGACGATATATAATTTAACTAACTTAAAAATATATAGGAGGAAATAAGAGTATTAGCCGAAGTAAAGAGTATTAATCCTAACGATTCTAATAATAATCTTACTAGTAAAGGCCTAGATCTTCCTAACGATATTATTTAAAGTAAGAATAATAAGATTAACGAGAAATAAAATAACTCTTCTACTATTTAAGATAAGAAAGAAATTAAGGCTTATATAGCTAAAGATATAAAAGTATAAGTAAGGGAATAAGGGTCTAATATTATTTCTTATATACTAATCTCTACTAGTATATAAGCTTAGTATATATTAACTAATTACTAGATATACCGAGATATCCTTATCTTAACTATTAATCACTATAATAATATCGTTAAAGAACTAAAGGAAAGAGACTTCCTTCTACTTACTAATCTATAAACTAGTAAAAAGAAACTTAATCTAACTTAAGTAAGTACTATAAATAAGGTTACTAGTAGATTTCTCCTAAAGATTCTTTAAGTTCTTATATTAATTTATATATTAACGTTTATACTACTTAAAGAGCGCTCTAGATCTATACGTTATATTTTCCTATAACGTTCGTAGAGTAATAAGGATATAAATAGCGTTATATACTAATAATAATTAATTTAAGGAAGCTATACTCCCTAGTCTAGTCGAGTTCTAGTAAGATTATAATAAAGCGTAGTTCGAAGAGTATAATTTCGGTCTAGTAAAGCTTAATTTCGTTATTATTACTACTTACGAACGTACTATCGAGGCGCTTAATATCCTTAACGCTATTCCTAATAGAGCTAATTAGCTATTTTTACTATCTAGAGATATTACTATCTTTACCGTAGAAGAACTCTAGAGAGGATACGAAGGGTCTTAGGAAGATTCTTACCTTTCTACTACGACTAAGGAGTCTACTAAGACTATAATAGATACTAAGGTATTAGTAAATTAGATTATATAGGCTTCTAGGGAGAGGAATAGTTTAGTTTCTACTTATAGTACTATATCTATTAATAAGATTATAGAGTAGATATCTATAGACTAGGAGTTTAAGGAGGCTTTCTTAAATCGACTTCTTTAATTATCTTAAGTCTATAGAGATACGAAACTTTACTTAGGGTAGCTTAAAGTTATAAGATTCCCTAGCGCCTAGCTATTAGAGCTTACTATAATTAGTAGTATATAAGAGATTATAATCTAATTTTATCCTTATTCCGAATTATCCTAGGCTATTTTCTAGATTTTAGTTTAACTTTAAAGTAATTTCTATTAGTTTAAGGGCTTAGAATAGCCTTATAGTCTAAGAGTATAGAAAGTTACTATATCTAGATAGTTACGTTACCTTATAATTTAATATATAAGAACTTCGGGCGTCTTATAATTATTCTTACGATTAAGTATTCTTATTAACTTATTAATTCTAGAAGTATAATTCTCTTCTACTAATACTTATAAATACTATACTATCTCCTCCTTATAAAGATACTTAGCTTCTTCCTAATATAGAAATCCTTAAAAGATAGGATAGAGCTATCTATCGAGAGCTTATAAAGTAT
>NW_013550502.1:0-844 GCF_000709125.1 Exophiala aquamarina CBS 119918 | reverse complement strand
TAAATAATATTTACTTTTAGGTAGTTATAGGGTAAGAAACTCCCTTCTAACTCTATTTTCTAGAAATACTAACTATTATTAGGTACTTTCTCGATACTCTCTAGAGATTATAGGAAATTCTTATTGACTTCGCTTCGGTTAACGATATTACTACTAGTACTACTCTCTATATCTACTTCCTCTAGTCTCTTAAATATATTAGTATCTCTATCGACTAGGTTATAGTTATTACTGCCGATAATATAAAGAATAATAGAAAAATATTTACTCTTCTTAATAAGGCTATAGAAGAGCTCTATTAAAAGTAGTCTTATATTATTTATACTCCTTACCTTACCTACGTTATTTAGCTCGCTATCGAAGAACTACTCTCCTCCTTATATATAGCGGTAAAAAATAAAAAGATTATTATAGTCTAGGATAAGTATAACGATATTAGTTATCTTTATACTAATATTAAAGATATTCCTAGCTTAAGTAGATTAGTAACGGTAATATTTTAGAAGGTCTATTATATAAGAATCTTTATATTGCTATACTAATAAGTCTTTAGATTCGTAACCTTACGATCTATATTAATAGTAGCCTATAGCGACGTTAACGATTCTATAATTATTAGAAGTACCGTAAGCTACTTCTAAATATTATTTAAGATATTAAAACTCGCTAGAATTTAATCTACCGTATACTTATTCGCGTAAATAAGCTTATAAATAAGATTTATATCTTTATTAATATAAAGAAGTAACGAAAGGATTGTAGAAAGAATTTTAATAAGATAGTCCTTACGCCTTAGGATAATAAGCTTATTTAATATCTAATCGATATTCTCGCGCTATTTACG
>NW_013550503.1:0-8110 GCF_000709125.1 Exophiala aquamarina CBS 119918 | reverse complement strand
TGGTGGTGGTGGTGGTGGTGGTGGTGAGCGGCCATAAAATGTCCATGCGGTCGTCAACGTCCGTCCTGTGTATGATTTGGGTTTAGGTGCTTGGATGCTTGTGTGAAGCTTGCCTAGAGAGGAATACGCCCATAGCTCAAGAGAAGACAGGCTGCGGGCGATGCCAGATATTCGTAAACCTCCAGCGTCAATCATCTTGTGTGTTAAGTTATATCCAGGTGTTTCCAAAAAGGAAGATCCGGTTTAAAAGGCCCATTTTGTGTGTACATAAGCATTGTACGTACAGCACTGGGGCTCTGCGCGCTTAGTCGTATAAGCAAGAGGAGCGCCATGAGGGAAGAGGGAAAGGGCCTTGGCAAAGAGCAAGAGATCAAGGCCGGTTACCGTAGCATCCCACCGAATCACTCAATTCATCCAGACGCAGATACTGTGAATTAATTTACCCTTCAACCTCATCTCAACCATATCGATCCGAAAGAGGAGGAAATGCGGTGCAAGGGGTGAATTCAAAGCCCCTTGCTGTCAAGAGGCGAACCAAGCTAATCCCTCAGCTGTTGCAGGTGACCGAGGGCTCAATTCAGCCGGGCACTTTCCATTCCAAACAGTAATTTAAGTTAGTGCTTCCCCACTAATGGCCTCGCAGAGAAGTGGTATAGCGACATCAGGCCAATCATCGGACCATTGGCCTCGTTGGTCTAGGCTGCTCGAATTGGGTGAGGACAGTACAGGAAGGTAATGCACGGAACCAATCATATGAAACCCGTAGCCAATGCCTCCAAATCAAGTGAAGGAAGGCATCCGGTTAGCCGGAAGGTTTCATTCTTTACGAGCCGGTATTTCCAGATACCATTTAGATTACCGAGACGAGCCACGGCATCCAGTAAGATCATGCTGAATGGAGAGGCCACACGACCTATCTAGGGAGGGCACATAACCATTCTAATAAGTGTGACGCAGTATATCTCGAAATTCTCGACCATCCCATGGAATTTTCCCACGCTGTACATGCCCCGGTTCCAAATCCTCACACCACCAGCAAGCTCTTGTTCGTTGCCGACGGATCTCGTTCATCAAGAAGGATACAGCAATGATCCGACGCTGTTCCGCAACCTCGAATTTGCGACAAGCATCACTCTTGCGGACGGCGCCACGGACAGTGCTGCGCTACACCCACATCCTAAACTCCCGGAAGAGATACGGAGTTGACCAAGTCCTCGTTGCTCTTGATCCGGTTTGGGTCGATCGTGAGATTATTGACCTCAGAGAAGGAGGGGTTAGGACGTTCGCCGAATGTGGGCGAAGTGATGTCCTCCTCCCCGCTGGTTGCACCAGATGTGAAGGTATCCCGATCAACAATGAAATCTCCAGGTTCAGCGACGGGAGCTCCGACGAGGACGAAGTGAAGGACGAGAAGCAACCGGAGCTTGCAACATCCGAGCAAACGGCAGAGGTGGCGTACGTCAGCCGTGCCAGCGTTGTGCATACCATTCCAGGAGGGAAGAAAGAAGCGTGAACCCGGGTAGGGCTTCCCAGGTGCGCTCACTGCTCTAGGCCAAATCGTCAGGCCGTGCCGCCATCGCCAATGTACGATCGGGATATATATAGAAATGATGGGCTTGTCACAGTGGGAAACAAATCTAGCGCGCCCCTTCCCCCCCCACCCCCGGTCATCTAGACCAACCATTCTCCACCACGCACAGAAGGTGTCACACCTGGAGGCTAATAGGAGATGAAGGATCGTTGATAAATACACTTATGAGACTTTACTTTTCCGTTAGAGGTCCATAAATATAATATGATACTGCATTATTTAACTCGCTCTGGTGGGACGTGTTTAGCTAACACGGGGCAGCGTCTTGGGCGTTGTGAGAGGAATTGTGCTAACCGCGGCGTGTCTATCTAGGATCTAATATCAATGGCAGGTTCCGTTCCCCAGGGAGAAATGATGAGTGCCATATTACGCGGGGTGCGTCAAAACGCGCCGATGACCCGCAAAAATCTTGGTGGCGCACTTCTAGGACTATAAATTAGTATGCGCCCCTAAATTTATGAGCGAGTGGCCTGGTCGAATCTGCCGACGGAGAATTAGCTTTGTCCTATCACCGGCCATTCGCGCGGGGGGGACAAAAAGGGAAGAGGGAAAGGCGAGATGGGAGCGACGGGCCGACCATGCTGGATAAGCCAGGACGAAAAACATTGAATGAGCCAGATGGATGGGTGGTTTACTGTATAGACACTTTTTATCCTGGAATATCTCGGATGACATTGTACATAACCAGAACCCCATTCATGGTTCCAATTTTTGATAAGGCGTCCTGGTTGCGGACAGCTAGCTCGGAGCCCTGTGGGCTCCGTCCATGTTCTTTCCATATTCATTATTTGAGGTGTGTTCTGATGGATGCCCTCGTTTTATGGTCCGTGAGACTAGTGTCGACCGAAATGCTGCCCAAAGCCATCCCAGGAGCTGCCGGATCCACGTCCATCCCAGTGATCGTATCGCCCTTGGAGTTGACTCTGTCCGTGGAGGCCCGGCAGCACACCGTTCGCTCGCAGCGTCACCCTGCTTCCCCAGGCCGCGTCTGCGCCTCCTTCGACGTGGTTTCCCATTCCACGCGATCTTGAGCGCCCTAGGCTTCGACGTCCATACCAGTCCGAGAGTCAGCATCAGCGAGGTCACGGCCAGGGCCCCGTTCCTCCAGCTTCCGGAAAACACCTGCTTCGCCACCGCGGGCGCGCTCTGCAGGAGCGTCATATTGCACCCGAACACCATGCTCTCCACGCCGTGAGACATGATGTGGTCCACCCACTGGTTCCCGGTGAGCATCATGGTCACATTGGCCGAAATCGTTCACAAGTTGGTGACGGATGTTCCGCTGCGAGGATCGATTTAAACTACAATCAAGCAGCAAAGCGGCTAGACTTTGTGCGAGATATACGTATAAATAGAAGGCCAGCTACCAAAACGAGCGTCCGCCAAAAAGACAAAAAGGAGACGACAACCCGGAGTTACTGTACTGTACAGCTGGTGGCTTTAGTGTTGATGAGACTTTTCAGCTGCTCGCGTTATAGTAGTAACTTGCCCGGCATCCATTGTTTGATAGCCCAGACGTCTTTTCCTAGGTCCGATAATTTATAGCGCCAGAAATGAGAGGCGCAGGTAAGAGGGACTCGAACCACGTTGTTCTTCCGTTGTTTACACGAAAATGGAGATCGAGTGATGTGACCGAATGCAAGAAACCCGCACGGGTTCAAGGACCTTCTCATGGCATCGTCCTCGGAAAAGAGTACTGTAGTTAATGGTTCAAATACGGCGAGATATAGTAAATTAGCCCGGTTTACCGAGCTTTACCGTCGCTCGTGACGAAAATACATTTCAACAACCAGAGAAATGAGACCTGAGATGTGGAGAGAAATCCGACGAGCACTGGAGGGGTTTGAGAGACACCCATCAAATGCGAGTGGAGAAGACTTCCGCGCGATGAGCCGGCCAGTAGGGGCAATGCAGCCGCCAAGGATACCACATTTTCCCTTATCCTCCAAACACCAATTCACCGCCGAGACTCGAATCATTTGCTGTTGGAAGTTGTGCGCAGACTGCATATCCCAAAGCGGGAGAGGCTAGGGTAATGAGTCAAGTCAAGTTAGCTGGCCGTCCTGGAGGGATATTGGCCGAGAGGCCATTCAACCGCGTCGTGTAGAAACAAAGATGAGAATGAGGAGTGCTGAGTGGTACGATGGCCGCGCCCAGGTAATTGGTCCATGACCTAGCGTTGAACTCGTGATTGGTGTAGGAGTGGTCAGCAGACGACGGGCCGCGCAGGGCCAATAGAAGTCAGTGGCAGGGGCCCAGTCAGCCGTACTGCACAGTTATCCAACCCTAGGTTGTTCGATCCAATATACAGTACGGAAAGATCCCCGAAAAAAAAATCTATGTGTATTGTACGTAGCAATCCACATTGCCTGCCCGGACCTTGGCGGTGCCCGTTGGACTATGGATCGTGGGAGGAATTTGGACGAGAAAAGGACTCGTGTTTTGGCGGTGATTACAGAAATTGTCGGTCTATTCCCGTCGTATGTAATGTCACGAGCGGGGGCTAACTATATCAAGGAGCTCCAGAGATGCTGAACCCAAGGCCAACCGAGGATTTTGGGGAGATATCCTAAGATTCTATGCTCGATCGTCGCTCAACTCAAGGTCCAGGGCGGGCCGGATCAACAACATGCTTGCCACGGATTTCGATGCTGAGCTTCGCGACGCTCTCGAGTCCATGCCTCGTGAGACGGTCATATCTCAAGGTCAGCATCTCTACACCGTCATTGCCACTTACATGGAGACTCTTCGTCTCGCCCTGCGCGTAGAACAGTGGCCGGTGAGGCCACAGGTCCCACACCCGGCTATCCGTCTGAGTGCGCGTCCGTCGCATCTCTCCGAGGCCCAACAAGCGCGTCTCGACGGCATCCTCCGGGAGGCAAAGGAATACCATGCGTCGCTTTTGCGTCGCCATGGCATCTCTGCCGGTGATTTGATACTCCCTTTGAGAGGTCTTGGAGGAGCGGATCCCGTTGTCGGTTCTGGGATTTCATTGCTCGGTCGCATCATGGGGAAGGTCGGGGTGGAGGCGTGGGTCATTGTCGCGGATTTGGAAGGTCCCGTTGGGCAGGCTGCTTCTCCCTCGACGTGCCCCATAATTCCTCCCCTGATCCGCTGGTTAAAACGATCTCCCGTCTGGCCTAATGAATTGGCGGAGATGATTCTACGGGGACTACATGATTTCTTTCGGGATCATCTCGGCCATTTCCACCCAGACACCGTCTCTCTCCAACGGACCCTGGTGCAAGGGATGATGGATAGAGGGCGATTCGCGGAGGCGGCGGCCGGTTTTCGCACGCTTGCCGACGTGTTCGAGGCGATCATCGGCGAAGGGTGTCACGAAGTCTGCGCCGCGTTGTGTTCCAGCTCGCTGGCATTGCTGCAGTGTGACCTCCTTCCAGAATCCTGGCGGGAAGTCAGCAACGCCATCGGCCGATGGAGGGTGTTGGCGCCCGTCGACGCTCATCTCATCGCCATCCGATGTCTTGATGTCTTCCGAGAGCTGTCCCAGAAGTTAGGACGATACGAGGAAGCCCGCAGAACTCTCAAGCTCGTCACCTCCACCATCGACGGAATCAAGAAATCGCCCCAGTTGCCCAAGAGTCGTCGTGCCAACACCTGAGGGTGGGTGCGGCGGAGAGTCGCCATAGGCACGGAATATCAAAGGAATTCTGTGTTGGGAGGTACAAACAATATAGCCTGAAAGGAGTGGTCGACATCTTGAGTGCTTTTGTCTTCTGGACCCTGCGCCCTTACCATACTGTACCACGTCATACCAAATCCATCGTCAGTACTGAGGAGACCACCACGAGGTCAGGGCAAAAGAAGTACATAACACGCACCACTGCAGTCCCGCTTGCAAGATCCTTGATAGGAGCCATTTTAATTTCGCTTGTGTGTTTCTGGCTTGATGTAAACCAATTCAACTGATTGAAACTCGCAGGCCAAAATTTGTTTCTGTGCGAGTCACGTAAATAGAACTGAACTATGCACAGATACGTCGAGGGAGACGCGTCACGTGCGGCGAACCCTCCCTTCAATCTTAACATGTATCGCGTACCCCAGGGAAAAGTGCTGACGACCTCACCGTCGGGATCCGGGAGGAAGAGGACGAGCATGGCTTCAGGGAAACCTAGCCCGAATCAGAAGAAGAGGCGAATTGCCCGGCAGAGAAAATCCCAAAATCTCCGCGTCCCCCTTCAAGCAATATAACATGCCAATGGGTTAAGGGCGCACGAACTTGCGCCGGCGCTGTCCAGCCGAGACGGCGCCACAGGGACGGGACTGACTCCGGGGCTATTCTGTCGAGCTATTCTGCCAAGAGCTATTCTCTACCAAGCCATGTTTAGCCAATCATTTCACTGCCAATTAGTAAGGGAATTGTTCTTGATTGCACGTCAGTCCTTTGTCAACCACACCGTAGCCATTATGATTATGAGGCCGCCATCGACGAGGCTGAGGTTTGATAAAGCCTCGTCGGCGCCGGCCCCTAAATTATCATTTATCCGGCCTTACTGACGGTCCTGAGACTCAGGAATGGAGCCCTGCTGGCGCCCCGCTGTAAATTTAGCCGTGTGGTTCCTGCGTCTCTTGGGCCTACTAAGTGCTGCCGGCGCCGTTGAGGCAGGAGGCTCTATAGGCATAATTAGAGTGGGAGACGCCTCTGGAGACGGCGACCGTCGCAGCCGGGACCTCTCTAGCGTGCGGATAGGCAAAATCACTATTACCTGCGCCCTAGGAGTACTCCCTGGGCTGCTCTCGATGCTCCTAGGGTTATCAGGGATGTTCTCAGGGGTCCTTAGCCTAATAAACTCTATAGTATCTTCCCCCTCTTCAAATGGTCTTTGCTCGGTTACGGTACGGTCTAATGCTTAGTCCATTAAGTGCTCCCGTAACTGCGTTTCCTGTTGTCGGCTAAGCTGGAGCTACTGAAAATAAGTATTTCGCTCCCGCCGTTTAGCTAGCTCATTGGATATTAAGGCTCGCTAGTTAGCGAGTCCATAAGCACTGCGGCGAGCAAAGTAGCTCTGCCGACGAGCATCCGGCTAGTTGTAAGGCATTTATTACATTTGATAGGCTCTTTCGGTGGCGCGTAGGAGGCTCCTACTCGATATCTCCTGAAAGATCGTAATCTAACGCTCTAATCGAGCAGATTCAACGTCGAACTTATGCCTTTCCTCATCGGACAGGAGTCCCCTAAGCGCTACTAGCTATGCTATCACTGAGGGCTCAACTTCCGCTGCTAGAGCCGCAGGGATTAACTTAGGAGTAGGATAAAATATTATCCAGTCAGTATCATAAATATTCGGCCTATTTAGCCACCAGCGCCGGTGCACTAAGGTTTTTAGCAGTTGTAACTCCTCATCATAGGCCATTTTAAGGTAGTACTAGCAGGCTATACCAAATCGTAGTAGAGTCTCGCAGTTATAACCGTTAGGAGGTATTGTAAGGTCCCCGCCTCTTCTTAGTCCCTTATAGACTACCGTCCACTCCTATTTAAGGCGTAAAATCGCGAATTTTAATACTCTTATGCGGATCTCTCGGAAGACGTTTACTTACGCAAGTCGTGAATAACTAGCCTCGGAACTAGCCTCGTCCTAGGCGATATCCTTAATAATTAACTCGACTTTGGTAATGAGGCGTACGGTAGAGTCTTTTAGTAATAATTGCGTATTTACTAATTACGTTACGGTATCGTGATAAGACTCACTCCTTTAACTTGATGAGGAGCCTAAGTTAGCGTACTTAGAGGTATATAGATACACTGCCTTTTGCTCTTTTAGTATCCAAGTCTCCTGGAGGTATTTCATGAATAAAGGGCCTACGGAATCGCCTAAATCACGTCTATTAGCTTCGAGGGTGTGACGATTGGGAACTATTGGATGGAATCTCTCCCAGCCTCGTGTTGGCGCATTCCCAGCCACCTACAAGCCTGTCCTAGCGTAGCCTCGTTTCGATGGCATCTGTGTACATAGATCGCTGTCTCCGACAGCGATCCTCTTCTCTTCTTCTCCTCAGTTTAGTCTCCTGAATAATAGAGCTGTCTACAAGTTGGATTTCCTGCGTCTTGTACGAGCCGTCACAGAGGGCCTCCGTCGTCATTAACTATATATATACCCAGTACTTGCGCCTAAAAACCTCCTTTATTTCATTCGTTGTCTTGCCTAAATCACGCGTCTTTTTCACCATTAACTCGACGGCGTGCCAGTCATAAAGTTGTTGTTCCGCCTCCGGAAAGGCCTTCGGAATCGACGCAGTAAGGCCTACATTTTAGTCGCCAATAACGACTTGCGGGTAGGCGTAGGAGGGCTGAAAAGGTCTCCTAAAGCAGTGATTCTTTAGGCATCGCTAGAAAAAGCCGTATAACGCCTTATCCTCCTTAGGACAATAGGAAAAGGTGATTAGGAAGGTTTTAGTACTATTTAATTAACTGACAGCGATAAGGAGAGGCATTTTTAACTTGTTGGTATTAAAGGTACCGTCGACGATAAGAGTAAAGTCGCTAATAAACCTTATAGT
>NW_013550504.1:0-8357 GCF_000709125.1 Exophiala aquamarina CBS 119918 | reverse complement strand
AGGGTCCTCTTGGATAGGGTCCTCTTGGATAGGGTCCTCTTGGATAGGATTAGTATCACCGTGGATATCGACTGGCTGAAGGAGGTCAGGCACCTTTTTTTCCATAATAGCAATAGCAACCTGTCGATATAGTCGGCTGCTCATTGGCTGCTGAAGGAACAGCTGGCTGTACTGGCGGAGAATTCGTGTAAGGTCCGATGCCGTCCACACGCGGGAGCCCGTGGAGAACAAAAAATTGCCGTTGTTACCACCCATTTTACACTCACGGCGGACCATGTCCGCTGCTCGACGAATGTAGACCAGGTAGTAAAAGAAAAGCCTGGCCACGGCGTCCGGTAGTTTTCGGATAATCTGAAAGTCGCGATCAACAATGTGGCGAGATTTGTGATGCCGAGTGAAGGTAATTAGATGACCATTCCAAACGTAGATTCCACGCCGGTTACCAGGGCTGTTGGTACACTCCAGGGTGAATAAGTCTACAGCTCGAACGTCATCTCCTCCGGTTGTCAAGAAAAGACAGCAAAACACGCGAAGCAGCTCGTCAACGTCATCAAGGAATCGCCGGACGGCGGCAAGAACCCATTGGTCATTACGCATCAGACCATTCTCAGTGGAGGTACATACTCGTTGAAATAGTTTAAGATGCACGTCGGACAAATGATTGGCAGGGTGGTGAACGAAAGAATATCCGCGCTGGACGTTACTCATGTTGTCCCGAATTTGGCTGAGCTGGACTGGTGGTTCCCAGTCGTACATCAATTTCGTGCATAGTTGACGGCATCGTTTGACGAGAGAGTGACTGAATGACCGGAACTGGTCCATATGGAGAGACTGATTCTCATAGGAGATTGTCTGCCCGTCGTCGCTCCAAAAGCACTGAAAGCTGGGTCCATCCGTGTGCGCCACGGTGCGACTAAACGAAAGAAGAGAGATGAACTCAGGCAAAGGAGTCAGACACCCAAAGCAGGTATACTTCGCTCGAATTGGCTGGAGTACCGCAACGTGGTCTCTAGAAGGTCTTCTGCTTCGGCCAAGATAAGGGTAGGCACGATATGGCAATGCCCATTCTAGGAAGATCAATCGCTGATAGTAGATTAGTGCCGCGAGGTTGGATGTGTAGTTTCGGATCTTGTGATAAGAAGTGCCATCAGGGGACATTCCGAGTATACCGCTGAAGTACACCAGGAGAGTGGATGCTGGTCGACCCTCTGAGAATTCCTCCATGGCCAAAAAGACGCTGAGCTCTAGAACCAATTCTACAACTTGATCGAGTAGAGAAGAGTTATGTGGTTCAATGAGATCCTCCTTTAAGGGTAAGGTATCCACGCTCATCGCACTGACTGATGATGTATCGACCTCCTCCTCTTCTGGCTCATCTCCCTCTAGGTCGTCTTCGAGTTCTTCCTCTGAGATCCCATCTTCTTCATCGATACTATCTTCGTCTGACAGGGATAATGGTATGTCCTGAGGAGACTCGGCATGAGAGGTCCAACATGAGTCATCCCATAGTCGATGAATGGCCCTTCGCTGGGTACGAGTCAGATAAAAGTTCAAGGCCAAATGGCACTGTTCTTGGTCCATCAAGTACATTGTAAGCAAAAAGGAGAACAATTTCTTGACCGGACGAAGATACTTTGAACGACTGGCAGGCCGATTCACCAGTCGAAAAGGCCGCTGGGAGCTACCGTGGAGGGATTGAGAGTACAGCTTGCACAAAATCGGTCTGGCGGTGTGTTGAACTGTCTCTTCACAGTGAGCATAAAGCTCTTCGATCGCTTGAAGGACCATACTAATTCGTCTCTCATCGGCAGCAGAAACGCTGAGTGAAGTGCCATTAAATGTTCCTAAGTCACGGCCATTTCTTCGCGAGCCGAGATCGGGCAAAGCAGTCATCCGCACCAGCATGCTCCGTTCTGCTCTTCGATATGTTTCAAGCCACTGAGTGCGTCTCATCCAGGGACTGATGGTGGCCAAGTCGGGCAAATCCTCGTCTCTGGTGGCCTCTCGATGCTCCAGTAGCCGTACTTGTTCCGCCTGGCACAGCCGTTCCAGATGAGAAGGTTCTCTCCGAGACCCTTGACCCTGGCGAGCATCACCAATCTGACCCGAAACGGACTGCGGAGGTAAAGGGGACTCAAGCTGAACAATCCAATAGGTGCGAGTGCCTTCCCTGACCCAGCTTTGTAGCAGGACCTCCGCCGTGCAGTCACGGTCCTGCTCTCTTGTGGTCGCATGACTCCAATCGGCTGAAAAACAACGGTGTTGGTGGGATGACTTAGAGCTAGCGGTGAGATAGTGACAAAATCGACAATGGTAACCATGAGACATCTGGAGATGCGGATGGGGTGCCGAGTCATTGGGGCGAGGGCCAACCAGTCGTGGATCACGGAGATTCAAGGACGCGACAAGACCATCAAGACCACGACGTGACGCTTTTGGAATCTGATGCTTTTCACATAAATGGCGGCTCACTCGCTTGCCATGCACCTGGAGTGCATAGCCACAAGAACTATGCGTGCAGATCAAGACGCGCTCTGGACTACCAATTACCAATCCAAGTGAGCGGAGAAGCTCATCATGAGCTATTACTGACTCCTCCATAGAGTAACTAGCAAGTTTATGTGTCCTGCAACGCTTCAACTTAACGGATTTGACGAATTCCTACGCGTGCTATGACGTGTGCTTATGGGTTTCTGATATAGCTAAATGGTTGATCACGTGTGATAACTATCGTTCTTATCAAAATTAAGGGGTTTATATGGAAGTGCGTCGCACTTCCCAGAAACACGCTCTAACCCCAAGGAAACTCTAGGGTTACGCGAAGTCACGTGGAATCGCGTCGCACTTTGCCCGAAGTGCGACGCACTTCCATCAAGAATGGAACCCCGAAATTTGCGGAAGTGCGACGCACTTCCGGCGAGAATGGAGGAGCTAGGCCAGACGTGTCCATTGGCAAGGCCGGCTCCTGAAGAACTTGCGATTCATCAGCAAAACTACAAAAAGTTTTTTGGCCGCGCACGAACTGAAATGCGATCTGTCACGCTTGCTCAACACCGCCTCCGATGGATGGCTCCTTCCTGGGGATTGGGAAACGACGCCGCTTGCTCATCGGGAAATGTTTGCAAACATGTTGGAAGCGGTGTTAACTAATAAAGACCCTGATGACGATGAACCGATAAGGGATGAAGGTGATCTGAGGGAAATATGGCCATGTGATCTTGACTAGGGTCAAGTACTCACCACTAACATCTTCCCCACTTTACACAACCCACTTTCCAGGAGATATCATGAGCACATCGATCTAGGAGGCAAAAATGCAGCCGGCCACAACATGTTAAAAACGCGAACAACACCTAGGAGAACTAGGAATAATGGTAATCTGAGCGCCCCAGATGAGGTGTCTCTAGAATATCATCCTCTCAAGCATCTTCACAGATGGCTGTTAATTAAAGGCAATGGAGCTGTACAAACATAGGATTATGTTTTTGAATGTCCTCACATCTTGCGAGGATTCTGAATCGTTCAGAGCACCCAATAGATTTTGGCCAATAATGGCAGTGTTGATTATCAGAAGCCTTCGATTGCCCGATTGTCGTTGAAGTTTCAGAATGAGAATTTCGGGCGTGGATCATTGCCTTTTCAGCAGTTGTACGAGCTCTCTTTGTTGCTGTTCTGCCTCTTTCCTGTGCTCCTCGGACTCTTGCCTCTGTCGTTCCAGTTGTGCCATTAGCAGTGCCGTCTGTTGCTCTGCGTCTTTCCACTGCTGCTCCGATTCTTGCCTCTGTCGCTCCAGTTGTGCCATTAACACTGCCCTTTGCTGCTCTGCGTCTTTCCTTTGATACTCTGTATCTTGCCTCTGTCGCTCCAGTTGTGCCATTAGTATTGCTCTTTGCTGCTCGGCATCTTTCCTTTGATGCTCCGTGTCTTGCCTCTGTTGTTCCAACTGCCGTTGTAGATTTTGAATCATAGTCCGTAACTCTGGATTCAACCCTCCAGCTCTACGTGGCTTTCTGAAGCTTTCATCCTGGAATTCAGGGGCGCTAGTATCATCCTGCGAACTCAGGAAACTGATGTCATCAAGAGTGGCAATTGCTTCGAGTGCCTGGGTATCATCCGGGTCCGGGAGCTGATCAATAACAGTCTTGAGCCGCTCGAGCAACGGTAGTGCGAAATACTGACAGACATTAAGTGTAAATTGGTGACATTTCCACTTTTCTTTCCCTTTGCCATCCCCGAAATTGAGCTCCTTGATTCTATCGCACCAGTAAGTCGTGTTGTCGCCATCAAGTTCGGGGTAATGGGCATATATGCGTGCACTGTTGTCGTCGTGGGAGATCGAAAACCCAAGGGCCCTCCTATGCACTTCTGATGAACGGTTCGCTTTCCGATAAAGGTCCACGATGCCTCGGAGCGCAATAGTCATGCTGTGCGTGTTTAGTCGATCGGCCAAGTCAAGTCCTTGTTTGCCACACTTGACTTCGCTGGTGAGGAAGGGAAAATAGATATCTTTACTTGTTGCCCACCTGTTAATTCCCAACGAGCCGTTATCCACCACCAAGCCTCTATAAGTCCGCCCCAAGTCTTAGTTGGTGCTCACGACAATGGTGGCTGCTTTCAAATTCAAAAAAGCCTTCAAGAGAGACTATAAGCCAGAGGAGTATTTGCACAGCGCCGTTGGTACCCTCAATGAATCTAGCAGCGATGAGGAATTTCTCAAAGTCACAAGTGCAGCTGCAAAATATTAGGGAATGACTCTGAGGAGCGAACGGGCGGAGCGAATGAGTTTGCGAGCGAATGCCAAGTAATGTAAACTAGGCCTAATTTGGCCGTGAAATTGACCCATTTTGCATATCCTGCCATTATTCATCTATTTATCAACCACACTGTCATCGTGAGACCTCGTCGGCGTCAAACCTGGCGTTGATGCCACTCCAGGGCCTCCGGATTAAGGTTCTTCCGCTCCATTTCACTGTCGCTCCTGGGACTCAGGAATGAACCCCTGTTGTCGACCCTGGTTAAATTTAGCAGTGTGGTTCCTCCGTCTCTTTGCTCTGCCAAGTGCTGCTGGCGCAGTTGACGCCGGAGGCTCATTTGGTGTAATCTGCAGCGGAGAACCCTCTGGCGAGGGCTCGCGCCGCAGCCGAGGCCTCTCAGGGGTGATCACGGATTACTAAATCCAAGGTTTCTGGTGGAGGAGGACTCGTAGGGATGACCTCAGGTGGAGGAGGAGTTGTAGAAATGACCCTAGGGCTCATAGGGATGTCCTGAAGAGGCGCGCGCCTAACAAACTCTATAGTATCCTCCTCTTTATTAAATGGTTGTTGCTCTGTCGCCGCGCGATCTAATGACTGCTCCATCTCTTGATTAATTAACTGCGATGCCTCATGACGCTCCTGTTGTAGCTGTATTGATCGATTTTGGCGGCGTTGTCGCTCGTCAACCTCATTAGCAAGTAATGCGCGTTGATTTGTAGGTCCGTGAGTACTGCGCTTTACTAAATAACCCTGTCGGCGAGGGTCTGGCGCGTCGAGTGGTGCCTGTTGCATTTGATAACGTCGTTGCGCCGCGCGTAAAAGGCTTTGTAGCTGGAGAGTCTCAAAATGAGCAATTTGACGCTCTGCGTTTGCGGCGTCCACCGCCAATTGATGAGCTTCCTGCGGATTAAGGAGACCTCGGATCTCTGCCAGTTGATTCACCGTCTCCTGGTGAATCATCGTCACTGGTGCTAACAGCGGCGGCGGCGGCATTAATTGAGCATCAGTCATTGGATAAAAAGGCACCCAATTAGATGAGTAAATGGGGCCTCCACCTAGCCACCAACGAGGATGAATAAGGGTCTTTGGAATGGCGGAACCTTGTAAATAAGCCCTCTTTAACCAGTGTCGACAGGCAATGCCAAACCGCAGGAGGATCTCACACTCACAGACGCCAATTTCTAGTGTATTAAGGTCTCCTCCTCCTCTTAATATTGTATCCAATGTATTCCACTCTCTTTCTAGGCGTGAAATCGCGTAATTCGACACCTGTAACCTTATTTGTAAGAAGGCAGGACCTTGGGTGAGTCGCGAGTAACTGGCGGATAATGAGGCCTCGTCCTGGTCAATGTCTTTAATTACTGAATTGATCTTAATGATGAGCCTTTTTACTGACTCTTCCAGTGATAATTGGCCGTTGGTTAACTCTCTAACACTGTCATGATAGGACTCACTTCGCTGGCTTGACGTGGATCCAAGGTTGGCGTTTTTAACAGTGTAAAGGCGGATTACTCGGTGCTCCTTTGGAATCCAAGTCTCTTGTAAGTAACGCATGAATTGAGTGCTAACGCCGTCACCAAATCGTCGTCGATTATCCTCTAAAGCCTCTTCTGTTGCTGACATGATATAATCCCAGGCCCTCGGCTGATGAATCGTTCGAATCTCCAGTGTCGGTGTACCAAACTCCCTCATCTTTTTCTCCATTGCCTGAACAGCGTGCCAGTCACAAAACTGGTGCTTTATATCCGGAAAAAGCTTCCGGGCTGATACCGCAATGCCTGCGTTTTGGTCACTCATGAGGACTCGTGGAGGAGCGCAGGAAGGTTCTCCTGGTGCGTCAAAACAGTAATCCTTGAGGCACTGCCAAAAAAAAGGTGTATGACGCCTCATCCTCTTCAGGACACCAGGAAAAGGCCACAGGGAAGGTTTTACCACTGTTTAATTGACCGACAGCGATGAGGAGTGGCATCTTTAATTTATTGGTGTTGAAGGTGCCGTCAATGTAAATGATGAAGTCGCTAACAAACCTCTTTGTATAGGACATTAATTTTGGGTGCGTAAACCACACTTGAATGAGTTTTCTGCCGACGACCTTACCCTCCTCATCCTCATAAACCTCACTCCTAAATTCGCAGTGCCAATTACTCTCTTGAATCTCATGAACGAGACCAATGATTGATTTATCATTATCCTTGTCCACAGGCTTTTTACGCATTGTGTTGTAATACTCCTTAACGGACAGGTGGAGGGCGAATTCCTCACTCTCTATGATCCTCCTTGAGCTGGAATACACGACTTTGGCTCTACGATGAGCTGTGGCCTTTGCAATCAAGTCCTTCCACTCCGCAAGCCTTTTACGGTGATTTAGATAGGCGGCAAAAGGGTTGGCGGTCAAGGGATGACCTGTGTGAGTGAGTGAGACCTTCGTAAAGGTCCATTGTCGTCCCTGAGACTCATCCTTTTTATCGATCATGATGAATGCAAGGTTAACGCGCCAATCGCAGTTAGTTGGGTACACTTTAGTGCTCTCACGCTTACGCAATGAGGTGATTTTGCCCTTAGGATTACGCGTCACTCGATCCTCGAGCCCATGGTCATTCCTCGACTCCTTACCGTGGTGTATACACCGATAAAGGCCTCCTGGAACCTTGGAGGATCCACCGCCTTTACAAACAACATCAAACCCTGCGATGAGCGCCCATAATTGCAAGCGAACCTCCGCATCCTTTCTATTATCAAAGACCTCTCCGACAGCAGGTTCCTGACACCAATGAGGCGGTTGCGCATTAACGTGGCGCTCAAGAATGCCTCGATAATGCTCAACGCACCCAACTGGCGCAGTCCATTGCGTAATGTCAGTCATTTTAGCACGTGAAAGAGGAGGAGTTATCAAAACACCAAAAAAAGGCTATACAAATCATTTTATGAGGCGACGGCGAGGTCGGTGAGTGATTCGATGCAATTGATGCGATTTTACAACTATTCATGGCAAGAGATGGAATTGTGGGTGAAAACGCGCCAAAAATCGACCCTCTTGGCATCAAATCGCCGATTCGCTCCTCAGAGTCATTCCCAAATATTATTCCCACCAAGCCATGGGAATCGCCAAACAGAGTGATAACAAAGATGGGGCAATCAAGGACCGCCGGTGTTATCTTGTGGAGATTTGGATCTATGAAGATGGGTCTGTCTTGTATGTTTACGAATGCGAGTGAGGGGCTTGAGTGTTACGAACATGGCCGTTATGCAAGCCAGCGACGTTAGGGGATTGGTAAAATGATCACGTGACTGGATTAGCCTTGTTGAAGCACTAAAAATGGACCCGTGAACTGGTATGGCTCACCGGTGAGCCACTGAGCCATCTAGAGCCACTAGCATTATATATACACGCTCATTTACCCTAGATAAGACTATTCGTAGTCAACTTCGTTAGTAATCCTATACCTACATTTAGGATACCTGAAGACTGGTTCTTTTTCGTTCTTCTGGTTGTTGGCGCCAATGATTCTAAGTCGGACACCCACGTAATGGGCCACGCGTCGATATTGCCACCCCAACTACTATTTCATAAATTGTCTACTCTACGGCCTCATGAATACTAAA
>NW_013550505.1:0-8443 GCF_000709125.1 Exophiala aquamarina CBS 119918 | reverse complement strand
CAACTATCATGATATTGATGAAAGCCTTATGGAATCATTCCGCGTGCTTGGAAATTGTTAGGAAGCTTCTAGAGTATTACTCTCACTGTATTTATTACTCTCTACATTCTGAGAGAGTAGAAAGAAAAGAAAAAAAAAATTCATGCTTCCACTGCCGTAATTCACAACAAGCGGATGGTGTGAAAGTCGTTGAACCGCCACGCACAAGCCCTTTTCCACCAGGTCGCCCTGGTGAAGAGATAGCAATCAATGAGCGAACCCCAGTCGGTAGTCGTGTACCTTCCCGAACCTGCGTGACTCCCGGACCCCACCGTCCTTAGGGCGGCTTGGTCGTCTCAGTGCGAAAACACTTGACTCGCTCGATCCGATCGCTCCTAAGTAGGTCAAATTAAGCTTCAGAGCCAAGCCTTGGCACACGAGCGCTTACTAAGGATGCCCTCGTTCAATCACTGCGGTTCTGGCCGCACGTTGAGCCAACCTATCGCAGACCTTCGTCCAGCCCGTCCACTCTCCTGAAGGCAGTTTCCTCTGAGCACCTTTCGGGTGAGGCGCTCGGTCTCACGTTGCAAACAAAATTCCCATACACCCGCCTCTAAATATGTCCTCTCAAGTTGGGACTATCCTTGGGTTATTGTTGTTCTCGTCTGGAAAATCACAGCCAGGTGTGCGATGCCTACACCACAAAGGCACCAAAGCACGTGATAGTCTAGACTGGTAGGATCCAGCCCTGGCTCCCAGTTGGACGCCGTCGCAGTCATCTGGCGCAATTGCAGACTTAGTTCTCGCCCTTGCGATTCGACCGAGGTAGCCGATTCACTTCCTTATGAATAGCTACATCATGATAGCCCTAGGCTTCGATCGCCATTGGAACGAGGGTTCCGGGGACCTCAGTGTATCACTCCAGCAGCGAGGGATTTGGATTGGTCGGTTGTGGCGGAGCCCAACGGGCGACTTGGCCATCGATTATATATTAAAGGTGGACGCGGCATTGTTGCTCTCCTTGCTCAGAACCCTGCCGATCAAAGCTATGGCCCATGCCCCAGTCTTCGGAGCTTCTAGGCTCCTCGGTTCGGCCGTCGTCGGCCAGGTCCTGAGAGGCTAGCCTGGAGATGGCGCTTATGCAAATGTCACAGCCGGGACGAAACGACACCCTGAGTCATCGCAACGCAAGCATTACTGACAGAGACCCACGGGATGGAAAGAACGGCACTCACCTCACGACACCGATCCTCGTCAAAATTGTTTCTAGGATGGTGGTAGTGGCACATCTTTGGAACATCAACTTCGACGAATGTCCATATTACGCGAAAGCTGAAAAGTGCCCAAGATGGTATTTGCCCGAAAAATTTACCAGGGAAATACTGTGCCCTGCTGCGAGAAATTGAGGGACGACCTCAGGAACGATGAGGAGAATAAGAGTATGACGGGGGCCTTAGGTACCAACAGGCATGAGGCACGTTTCGTGCGGAACACTCCTTACAATTATGGAGTAGACCTCTTGTTGTCATATGCTAGAGTGAGGAAATGAGTGGGTAAAAGTGACGACAAGGCCTTATAGGAGGCCAGGTGCGGAGTAGGCTGTTCACATCTTTGTCACGGACATCATGAGGCACGCTTGATGCAATCTTCCCAGTCCCTACAGTACTTTTTTCCCTTCAGCTATTGTGATGCCAGACTGCAGAATGCAATTGTCGGACGCCTAGTTTTCCACTTACGAGATGATTATCTAAGTGCACTGTGTTGTTCCTGCCTTCGTACGTTATATCCGATAACAACACCACCAATGGTCAGTTATGAGATGTGTCGGGGAAGGATGGACTGTATCGTGAAGCTCCGCTTCGCCCACGCAACGAGTGTCACGTGTTCTTCTGACGACTGAGGTTTCGTTGATCTGGGGGAGAAATCAAATCCATGGAAAGTCTCCTCAAACCGACCGAAGGAAGACATGGAGTTTGACTATTAAGTGCTCGTTCGTGTGGGTCGGGATCTTCGAATGCGATTGTTACCTGGAGGGGCGGTCCACCCGTTAGGAGGTAAGCCAGGACTAAGCGAGTCAAGTCACCAGATCGGACCGGGACTGTATACGGTCAGGTATCTCAACTCTCACGCAAATCTTTGTTGAGGAACTACCTTGTGAAGCCGATCCTACAAGTACTCACGCCAAGGACGGAGCTAGGATGGTTTACCGGCTGGTCTCGGAACCACCAACGGGCGGGTCAACCTACCGAGTTCTAATAGGTCTCTGCCGGCGCTTGGCAGTCGCGCCTTCGTCATCTTGAACACTCAAACATGAGATCGAAGCGAGAGAGATCGGCCGCCGATTGGACACTCCTGCCGAACGGCGTGACCCTCGCTACATCTTTTTGAATTGGTGGGGTTTCAGTTATGCCCTGTCGACACTGGCCCATTTCGAACTTGCTCCCACGCGACGTCCTCGATTAGGCTTGACATGGCGGTGCCTCCTGCTAGGGATGCTCCATCTAAACGTGCCGTCAACTCCGCACTGAGAGCCGTGGGACCTACTCTGCATCCCGTACCCAGATGAGGCTCGTCGAACCTTTCGATGCTCCAGAACGACGTTCATCTCCTTCCTTACGCCTCCCGCCCTCATCGGGGCTTGGACACCTAGTCTTTGTTATCTCGCAGTACGAGACTGAGAGGAGAAAACCCCGGATCACTACAGTGACGCCCAGAGTCCAGGGCCGCTGTCCCCCAACGACTGTGCCCTAAGGCGCGTCCGAACGGTAGTGTCAGAGTTTCCTGTTTGGCGCCACCTGCCAAGCTACATAGAATACGAAGTTCATACTATTGTTTTAGCTAGGACGGAGTAAGATTAGCGTTCTCGTCCCATGTAATCCCATCCCCGATTTGTGGCTTCCCTCGAACAACGGGCAAGACCTGCCGCCGAGCTAGGGGCGCTGATGCGAACCGCTCGTGACTTCCCTCACCTGCCGGGGAATGTAGGTGACAGGGGTGACCTAGTTTCCTTTCAGCTCCTCCTACGATCGAAGCACCCTTGATACCGCTTTTGGTGGGCATACAGCATAAACCCCCCCCCGTCAACACTGAGTACGTTGTCTCCTCCTACCTCGTACGGGGTCCTCTGTACACAAATACGTATGGTCTGGGTCAGGGCCAAAAGGGAGCGGATGAACGATCCTTTTGTGGTTCCCGCCTCCCCGCCATTGCCTTCACTCAGTGCAACGCCACAAGGACATTTCGTACCATCGTGGGGCGCTTATAATACAGCTCAAACTCTTCTCCACCCACAGATAGAGCTTCAAAGAGGAAGCAGATAGAGGAGGATGCTCCTTGTAAGCGGCCACTCAGACCATGCCATTCCCCACTCTCACGCAGCCCTCGCACTACAATCAAGCCGATCCACAACCCCGCCTCTTCCCTACCAAGAGATAAACCAACATCAAAGTTCGTCCGGAGTGAGAACAAGATCTCTTGAGCAGGCAAGGCGGGGAAAGGAGCATAAAGAACTGAAGTAGAGCCTACCGTGCCCGGTAAGGTTGCACGACGCCTCTCATCTACACCCTCCGTCTTGAAGATCAGTTTATCTTGGCATTTATGTCTATATTTCTACTTGGGAAATGTCAGTTTCGGCCTCCGTGTATTGACTACACGAAAACTTCCATTCCGGATCCTGCTCGCCCGAGAACATAAAACCGGCGTGTGGCTCACTAGATGAGCTACTCAGGCTTGATGGGTCAGTCTTTTCAAGGTTCTGTATACCACGGGATGGTAAACCCACCTGTGGATGTCGGTGGATTGTCATGGTGGGCGCCGTCTTCTCCTCCGCCTTTGCCCAACGAGCTGGTCAATCAACATTTCCAAAACTACATGCCGATTTTACCCGCTGGTCCTCTACCGCCCGGGGCTGTTTATGACGACAATTTGAATGTCACTCTCACTGAAACAGCCACTAAGCGTCGCAAACTAACGAACGATGAACGCCGTCAAATGTGCATAGATGCTGAGGAGAACCCAACCATGAGACAAACTCAAATCGGAGGTGATTGACTTTCCGTATGCCTTCACATTGCATCATGGCTGACCTGAATAGCCAAGTACAATGTAGAAAGAAGGTGCAAAGTCGTGGCTTCTCCGGCAATGGATCTCGCTAACGGTCAGTAGCACTGTGTCCAAAATCTTGAGGCAGAAGGACAAGTACATCAACCTCAATTCAGGAGTGGACGGCTCCAGCCCTGAGAAGAAGCCAACAGCCAAGGTATCTCCTGTTGAACAGAAGCCAACAGCCAAGGCACTCCGTGTCAAGAACACATTGATCAATTGGGTGAGAGCCAGCCAGGAAAAGGGCACACCGATCTCCGATGAGGACCTCGAGGAGAGAGCCGGTGCTTTCTGCTCTGCTCTTAACGATAAATCGTTCGTAGCAAGTGCGGACTGGTTGGAGAAGTTCAAGAGCGAACACGGTTTAACGGCTCCCCAGGGCGACAATGATTCGACATCCAGAAACACAAGTCCGGCTTTCCAGCCCCAGACTCTGGCGAAGACCGCACATGTTCCCTCTGACCACTTGAGTGGTCCTGCGATGCCAGGCGTCAAGGTAGAGGAACCTAGGCTTTCCATTGTCGACAAAGAAAAGGACCACACTATGGGCTCACCGAAAGATGACGACTCAACAGCACAGCCGTCCTCGGAAAATATGATGGAGGGTCCTGTGCTCGGTCCGGCGTTGTCTCATCCGGAGCCTGGTCATTCTCCACCCGCACCGGCCAGAACCTTGGCTGGGAAATCACTCGGGCAATCTCATGTCGCTCCTGTGTCCTCACCGCCACCACCGCGATCGTCTGTCAATACGTCGGAGTTCGACGAAGCCATCAAAACATTGTACTGGGCCAAGTGTTGTTTAGCGCAGCACCCCGGCGTGGCGGATCCCGATGACTATTTACAAATCGGGAAGTTGATCGAAAAGTTCACACAACTCAAACGCCTTAAGGCAGAGAGCCGTCCCCCTCCGTGAAGAATCTCGGCGATTTGCCGGCGTATAGGAAGAGGAAGGTCGATCTAGGATTTGCGGAGTCGATTTCATCATGAATTTCATCGGCGTTTGGAAAGTTCCTGATGCGGTGCGGCGCTCCTTCCCGATATGTTTGGGCGCCGCAAGTTCTCACGCCAGCATATGGTACGATCAACACCGTCATGGATTCAGCGCATGGTACCGGCGTGCCGACGTATAGTACACCGCAATCACTGGGAGAAGGCAACCCAGATAAATGGGGTCTTCTTAGACTAACTCTGCTCTCACCCACCGAAGTTCGAATGGCCAGCCCGCTCGGTTCTGGAGAATCTCGCCATCGCCCATGATCATCGAAGGGAGATTCACTGGCCCGCATTCTCCTCGAAGAGGTGTCACCGATCGGGTCGCGGGGCTCGACGTTAATGACCGCCATCGATCATGGTCTAGTGTATATGTTGTGACAACAACATGATTATAGGGTCAATCTTCATCATGTCGTTTGTATGTCGAGGGAGATAGAACCCTCTCGAGGCCACTGAGATGCCCCCTCCTCACTATCCCCCATGGGTAGGTTCTCTATCCCTTTCGCAGCTCGGAGATGGAGGCTTCCAAGGGGGTCTCAGGAGAATGTGGGCGTCAAGCGCTAATCGTGGGACAAGACCGGGCCTGGGACAGAGAGATCACCCGCGTAAGTAGAGTCTTGGGACTTTGGACAGCGCAACAACGACGCCGTCCTGCCCTAATACCCTACATATACAACGATGCGCCACAGAGGTGTCTCGTCACATCATTGTCTTCGTGACTAGAAAGTGTATCCATCCCCAGCACGACCCTATCACGTTCTTCCGATGCAATGGTGCAAAGTCCCCCTTCTGAAAGCAGAGGGCGCCTGTGCACCCGGATGGTCTCACACGGTTGTGCGGTGTGTAGGGGAGCTGTTGGTGATAGTGACCGCGTCTAGAAGTTGACCTTCCAGCACGGTCGGCTTCTCGTAGGGGTAGAATCGCTTGTTTGCGTCAACACTGATGTCCCCACCCAAGATTGTCCTTTTGTGACAGGCATTTTCTTAAAGAGCGGGTTGGCCTGTGAGAAACGTACGAGGGGGATTTGTTTCTACTCAATGTCGTTGCGTGAGGAAGAGGAGGGAGATTCAGAATTCTAGGTCGGGCGGGCTTATAGCCGGCGCCTCTCGAGGCGAGTAGAGGCGTGGAGTAGACAGCGGACAAAGAGGGCTCCGTAATCGACAAGCTGGAATAGGCCTCAAATTATGTTGCTTGAGAGATATCATGTTTGTTTCACGGAGAACCAGATCGAGAATTAGATTTTCCAGTCTCCCAGCGCGCATTCTCGGAACGCAAGAGCCAGGGGCCATGTCATGTGACATGGGGATTCTAATAATTGCTAGCTACAGTACCAGCCACCCAGAAACTCAACGACTCAATGGGTAGACCAACTCACGCCGAGGTGAACTTGGTTCGACGTGTCTTCAACCACACCGTCTCGACCATCCCCTCCATTGCCCAGGCGCATGGAGCAAGTCTCCACGCAGGGGGAGAAGGAGGAGCGCCAGGTATCCCACCTCTCCCGCCTGATCTAGGCGCACGACGAGTTCGAACAAGTTCACGTCTTCTCCCTGTGCCCTGGTCACAAAATGTTCGACCGTCAACGAGCGTCACGCGAACTTCTCCCCTAGCGCGAGCATCCCCGGCCCAACCCTAAGGAGGCGCACACAAAATGGCCATCGCGTTCGAGCCATCCCGCGAAAAACCCAAAAGGATCGCAATGAGGGAATTCACGATGACATCCTCTGCGGTGCTCTGCGGTCCAAATCGCGGTCAAGACTGCCGACACGGATTGAAGCAGAGGAGGTGTACAGGGCACGACGCATGCCACAGTGGCTAGGTCCTGTCATGTATAGTAACATGGCTCGTTGAATGGAGATTTATCAGGGGCCGAGTGGAAGAGGAAAGAGCGGCCGCCGACCTACAACATGGGAGCAGGACACGGCGGGCGACGAGGGCTTGTCCAATATCTCCGAATACATACACAGTGTTTCAATACCTTCCCCTGGACTCGTTCAAGTTGACCATTTCGAAATTTTCTCTCCAGGAGCTGGTTCTACACCCGTCCTAGCAGTTCCGGATCGTATCTCCACGAGCCCATCACTTCTCCCGGAGCCCGATGTGTGGTACGTCATGGTAGTAGAATCATATCTCTTGGGCAAAGTCAGTGAAACATGGTCCTGCCACGTCATCTCTGATTTGGCGCTCGCCGGTGCGGTGCGTCCTGTCCAATACCCCACTTGTGAGGCGCTTTCTAGCACTGTTGTGCTCGCGTTGTCATTCTCCTTCACTTGAGAGTAATGCTCTAGAAGGTTCCTCACAATTCCAAGCACGCGGAATGATTCCATAATGTTTTTTCCACTGTCGCGATAGCCCGCTGAGCCTCATATCATAACATATCTCTCCTCACACCAAGAGACAAGGGCCGCCACTGCTCAAAACTGTCCTCTTTGCATCGCCCGTGAGTCCGTGGCACGGAACCCCCGCGAGGTGACGAGGACATCCGGCACACGTGTTTCATGCCCTTTGGTCGGGACACGGGACTCACAGCCGGAGCTAGTCCGGGGGCCGGACTATTTCAGGTGTGTTCGCCTGCCGATCATTGGAGGGTCGAACCGTTTCCACGCCCCCCCTGGACCGAAAGGTCACTTCATTCGTGAAACTCGCGCCCGATGGGCTGAGAAGCGGACGCCCCCCCTCACCTGAGTCGGCAGGGACGGTCCTCATATTTATGCGATTGACTCGAAGTCCAAACACCAACGGAAAAAGTGCTTCCATTACCCTTCCTTCCTTTTTTCGTGCCATCACGTCGATTTTTGCAAAGACGAAGAGAGTAATCAATGTCTCCGCTCGGTTGGAAGAAGGCAACAACAGATACAGGAAGTGATGATGAGAGACATCAATTGCTAGCGCCGTCAGTCTAATCCTCCATGTTCATTCAATTGTCGACACTGACCATTCAATATCTATTCAGAAAAGGAGCGAAAGAGTCCGAACGCGAGGAAAGCGAGATAGCGTCGAGATTCCTACAGGCCAAACAGGTTGCTGAATCAGGAGTTCGAAAGATCATACAGGAGGAACTAGAAAAGCGTGACAAGATGAGAGGGGTCAAAAATCTCAAGCCAATGTCGGATCGCGTCGATTCGATATATCAGAAATTGGAAATTGTCTAACTGAGGTCTACCCGTTGTGGTCCCGGGTATCGTCGAAGTATGCGGAGTAGTCTTGTGAACCTTGGAAACATCCCGATGGGCTATGGGCTCACAACGGGATGTCTCTCTCTGGGATGGCTCTTGCTGGGATGTCTCTCGCTGGGATGTCTCTTGCTGGGATGTCTCTCGCTGGGATGGCTCTTGCTGGGATGTCTCTCGCTGGGATGTCTCTTACTGGG
>NW_013550506.1:12085-15559 GCF_000709125.1 Exophiala aquamarina CBS 119918 | reverse complement strand
ACCGAGTATTCGTAAATACGAGTTAACTCCTAGGATACTTAGAAATTAAGTTAAGTGATTTCTAATCCTATAGAATAGAATAGCGTTTTATAGAATCTTCCGTAAGGCTTAAGTATAGCCTTACCTAATGGATACTACGTAATCCTAGCTTATATAAGCCTAATCACGTAACTAGGCGTTAATAGAGTATCGCTTAGTCTTAATAGAGAATATTCCTTATCTACTAAGATTATACTAGTATTAATATAAGTACTATACGAGGATAAGAGAATAAAAGAAATATCGTACGTACCTATCGCTAAGAGGCGGGCCTTTTTATAACTACCTCGCCGAAGCGAGAAGGAGGAGAAAGGAGAAGGAAAGCCTTACGGGTAGGGGGGGGAGCGCCGTCGTTATCGGACGAATTCGACGATAGTACTATAATACTACTATCGTCGTCTTTATCGCGCTTCGAATAATAAGTATCGCGATCCGACTACTTATAGTTATCGTATATACTACCGAAGTATTCTAGGATACGTCGATATTCTAGAAATAGGCGTATTAAGCGCTTATAACGATTATAAGGATCGAAAAGAATACCTCGGCTCTAAATAAGTAAGACGTTAATATACGATAGTCGATACGACCGAACTTATACTAGAGTAACTACTCCTCGTACGAAAGGTACGTTAGTTCCTAGTATAGCTAAGATCGTTCGTTAAGAGATATTATAGTAGTACGATACTAACGATTACTCGAAGGTAAGGAAAATAGGAATTTAAGTTAGCGCGAGCTATTCTAACTAACGCTAAGCTATAGCGATATTCTATACTACTAATACTATATTATCTTAACTTTTTCGTTCTCCTATTAGTACGTACGACTAAATAAAAAGGGCCTAGGGCTTAGAGTATAGAGGGCGAATTAAAGAGGAGGAAATAGATTAGTTCGCTTACTTATTTACTATATCGACTACGAACGTTAGAGGATTAGTAACGACTAATAATTATACGTAATAGAAGTAGAGATAAGTACTTATAAAAACTTCCTCGATAATTAGTATAAGAGAAGAAAAAGTAGAATAAAAGTAAGTAGAAATAAGAGTTTTACTTTATACGCTACTCGACGCCCGACTAGTTCCTATTAGGAGTAGCGGCTTCTTAGCGTCGTACGAGGAGAGGAGGAAAGTAATATTACGAGTTAAACTCGTATAAAGCTCTAGAGTACGCTCTAGAGCGATTACTCGTAGTATACCTTTAGGCTATATAACTATATAGTCGAAGCTACGTAATTCCTTTCTATTAATTATCTTCTAGGAAACTATACTAATCTACTATAGGAGAGGCTAGGGAGTATTTTCTTTATTCGTATAGTAGATAGATTTTCTCTTTTCTTTTCTCTCCTTAGCTTTAGAATCCTCGTTATACGATAGTTAGACGAATTACTCTAAATTCCTAGCTAAACCCTTATAACTTCCTATTCTTTAACTTTAAAGCTTCTTTAAGCTTAATTATAAATTATAGTTATAATTATAGCTAAGAAGAGTTACTCTACTTATATTACTTCTTAAGACTCGAGCTAGTCGTATATTACTAGCTTAGATAGTAATACGTTTAGTATAAATAGCGACGAAATTCGTATTTAATATTAAATTAGAAATATAATAATTAACGTTAGAATTATAGATAGCTTATCTTCTAGTATACTAGAGATATATACCTTAGTAGCCTCCTAAATATAACTAAGTATAGATTATTTAATTCGATAGCCTTCTATTAAATAAGTCTACTTATTTAAAATTTCTTATATAAGACGTATAAATAGAAGTTTTAGAATAAGTAAATCGATTAATTTTTAAAACTTTCTAATTTCCCTTAGAGCGGCTACTAAAGAGGATTAGTATAACGTAAAAACTAAGAAAAGAATTTATTACTTACTACTAGATTTTTTTCTTTTAGGAGTAGTAGCCTTCTTCTTTATTATAGCGCTCTTAAGCGTTTTATTTATAGATTTTATTAAAGAAGTAGACTTTTACTACTTAGCTCTATATTATACTATAGCTCGCTATAAAATTATTAATTAGTTCTATAAGAAATAATATAAGAATAATACTAATACTCGCTATTATACTCGGCTATACTTTCTTTCCTTCTATAGGAGGGTATAAGGTCTTTTTATTTATAGTAATATAGTATTCGTCGATAGGTTAGTTATTATCTAAGTTATCTTTAAGTATAATAGATTAGTTATTATTAGTAGGTTAGTTATCGTCTAAGTCGTCTTTAAGTATAGTAGGTTAGTTATTACTAGTAAATTCGTTATTATCTAAGTTAATAGGACTTAATTACGTAGAAGTAGAACTCTCTTAGGTACGAAGTAGAGGAGAGAAAATTTTTAGATCTAGATTTAATAGTAAATTATCTAGGGAACTATTAAATAAATCTATAATCGAGTTAGATAGAACTAGAGTAATTAGTATCTTACTATATTTTACCTCGATTAAACCTTAGATTAAATATTCCTATCTATTTAGGCTCTATCTAAATAAAGCGTATAATATTTTCTATATAGAACTTACCTAAAAGGAATATAAGTTAATATATATATCGATATTAGTTTCTATATTAGTTCTTACCTAAAGCCGCGATTTAGTAGAAGCTAGAATATATAAATAGTTCTATATAATCTTAACGTATAATAATTTATAGTAGACTTTAAATATAGAAGCTAGTAAAAGCTATAGCTATATATAACTAGTTCTATAGAGGTTAGTCTTCTAATTCTACGAAGCTAAACTAATTAATTACGCTAGCTAAGATCTTCTAAGAAGAATATTAAGAGTAATATATTAGAAATAATATAAACTACTATAGGTCTTATCTATCTAAGAAACTTTTAGATACTATCGACGAGAAAAAATTAGTAAGGGTAGTAAGTAGTTAACGAAGGCTTCTAAATAGATTTCTAGTATCGAGAACTATATATTCTACTATTCTTATACTCTTAATATTATTAGTTATATTTTTAGTCTATTAGGTAATACTTACTTTATTTTAAGAGAGTATAAGGTATAATTAGATAATTATCGATATTATTCTTAAGAATATTACTAAATTATATTTATAGTAAATATAATATAGATTCCTTAACTAGTATAACCTATTTTTCTATAAAGGTAGAGAGTATATTCGTTATATTAGGATTATCGAAATCTATACTTAAAAGAAACTTAGTATAATTAGTAAGTTCTAGCTTCTACTATAGTTAGTAATATAAGTAGTAATATAAGAATTATACTTACTCTATATAGTTCGAAAGTACTATTAAATATAAAGAGATAGTTATAGAGACTATTCTATATTTCTTCTATATCTTCCTTTCGAATTTCTTTAAAGATATTTAGTCGAGTAAACTTTACGCTAAATATTATATAGAGTTTTAGTCCTATACTACTATAGTTTAATACTTAATTAGAAAGTAAATTAAGATATT
>NW_013550506.1:10212-10830 GCF_000709125.1 Exophiala aquamarina CBS 119918 | reverse complement strand
GAGTATTCGTAAATACGAGTTAACTCCTAGGATACTTAGAAATTAAGTTAAGTAATTTCTAATCCTATAGAATAGAATAGCGTTTTATAGAATCTTCCGTAAGGCTTAAGTATAGCCTTACCTAATAGATACTACGTAATCCTAGCTTATATAAGCCTAATTACGTAACTAGGCGTTAATAGGGTATCGCTTAGTCTTAATAAAAAATCTATTAGGTTTTTAGCTATTTTAAAAACCTAATTAATTTAACTCTATTAGGTTAGGTTCCGGGTTTTTAACTAGGTTTAGCCTAACCCGTTACGTAGCCTAACTAGGGTATCCGGGGGATAAGGTTTAGGATTTATTATGGAAGTAGCTAAAGACCGTAGAAAGAAGGAGTAGAATATATAGTCGCTTCCTATCTTATTGAATGACTTAAGATATATCTAAGTAAAGGAGTATAGGCCTGTTTTATATAGGCGTAGGCTCCGTTATAATATCTCATAAGTACGAGAGTAATTGCCGAGCATTCGTAAATACGAGTTAACTCCTAGGATGCTTAGAAATCAAGTTGAGTGATTTCTAATCCTATAGAATAGAATGGCGTTTTATAGAATCTTCCGTAAGGCTTAAGTATAG
>NW_013550506.1:6685-7696 GCF_000709125.1 Exophiala aquamarina CBS 119918 | reverse complement strand
CTAGCGGTTTCGTCGTTAGCTACGTCTACTATTTTCTCTTTAGCGCCTTCTTACTTATCTACCTACTATAGTTAGTAAGAATTATTATAATAAATTAGTAATACTTATATCTATTTATAAAGTCGAGTCTAGAGTCTATAATACTTAGTCTATAATTTATAATATTAAGTCTATAGTCGGTAATACTAGGTTTATAGTCTATAATAATAGATCTAGAGTCTATAATACTAGATCTAGGGTCTATAATACTAGATTTATAATTTATAATATTAAGTTTATAGTCTATAATAATAGATTTAAAGTTTATAATATTAGGTCTATATTTTATAAAGCTTAGTTTACGCTCTTTAAAGCTTAAGCTCTAGCCTAGATATTATTCTATAACTAAAATAAGTAATAATTATTATAAGGATCTAGAGATATTTATATCTATAGTAGTAGATTTTAGTATTTCTAATAGACTACTAAAGCTAAAACTTCCTTAGAAGATATAAAAATCTTTATAAGATAGAGTAGAATAACTAGGAGAAAGAGAAATTATAGAGTAAGGTAGTAAGATAAGAAATTAGTTAAAGACGAAAAGGTTAAGATAGTAGTAAAAGGAGGAAGAATTAAGGTAGTAGTAAGAGGAAGAAAGATTAAGATAAGGTAAGATAAGAATAAATTTAGGAGCTACTTAGTTATTCCTTACTAGTCTATTTTAGGACTAGTCTCCTTTCGTTTAATTCTTTACCTTCTAGTTTAACTTATATAAATCTTACTCCTAATACTATTTCTAATTTATCCGGGGGATAAGGTTTAGGATCTATAGTAAAAGTAGCCGAAGACCGTAGAAAGAAGGAGTAGAATATATAGTCGCTTTCTATCTTATTAAATAACTTAAGATCTATCTAAGTAAAGGAGTATAGGCTTGTTTTATATAGGCGTAGGCTCCGTTATAATATCTCGTAAGTACGAGAGTAATTACCGAGTATTCGTAAATACGAGTTAACTCCTAGGATACTTAGAAAT
>NW_013550506.1:0-5880 GCF_000709125.1 Exophiala aquamarina CBS 119918 | reverse complement strand
ATCCTAGCTTATATAAGCCTAATCACGTGACTAGGCGTTAATAGGGTATCGCTTAGTCTTAACATAGGGTATTTTATAACGTAGTGCCTAGACTTATATAAAAGGGGTTAATTTTACAGCTAAATTAGGCCTAGTTTACATTACTTAGTATTCGCTCGTATTTCCGTTCGCTCTAGCCATTCGCTCCCCCGAGACATTCCCTAGGGGATAGATGACTAGGTATTCCATTACGACTAGCTTAGTAACGTTAGAGGATTAATTATAGATAAAACCTCCCTAAAAATTCTATCCGTTTCCTAGGGCTAACTCGAGGTTAATAGTCTTAGTACCGGGAAGGACTTTAAGCTCTTCTCCGGCGGTGGTCGCGCTTAGGACTAGAACGAGATAGGCACACGGCATAAGCCTAGAATCTAACCTACTAACGTCGGGGAGCTTATATCTCACGGTACTACTATAGTCCTCTCGCAGGGTATAGACATAAAATTACATATAGACTAGGCCACCTTAATATTCCTTAAAAATAAGGGGATCACGACTCACGTCGCGGAGACCCGCTAGGCTATCATAATTTACAATACGCTGGCTGAGAATACTCCTGTTGGCGGCCTCTTCCATTCTACCTACTAGATCGTAGTATAAGTTAGATTGACTACTCCGTCAAAAATGGTACGAGCACATTAAATGCATGGAAACAGCTATTTTCATTAGGTTAGGGCTGAGATAGTAGTGCAATTTAACTTAAACATGGGCTGGCTGTATTAGTAGATAGATATAGCGTTGAGTTAATGCTCTGCATAAACTTACCAATCGCTATATACTATGTCCCTACGTTTAACAAGGTTACAAACGCATTTTCCTTAAATCCTTAGTTTAACTAATACTTACTAAGGGATGTACAACACTACTATTTCTCTTAACGATATCTTAAGAATTACTACGTCCAATCCTATAACACTTCCATTAGGTTAGAGCTATATCTGGTGAAGAAGAGAGCTGTATAGGAACTATAAATAAAGATAAAATAACTTTACTAATGCCAAGCTATTGGTCCGTAAGCCCTTAAGAATGGCTCCAAAAGACAAGAATCTCGCACGAATGTGCGAGGATATCTTGGACCCATCAGCTATATGCTTGCCAGCGAGCCCCCGAGGCATTCCTAACAGTCAAGATTGTCATTGTTCTCGGAATGGCTATAAGGTGCCACTGATATATCAGCTCCAACTTAAGTATTATGCTGGCCTCACGAGTTCGGTTCCCTCGTCCTCATGATTCTCACTGTCCAGGCATTGCCGTTGGGTCTGGACGCCAGTTGAATGTCGCGTGTGAACACCTGCTGTTACAAGCACCAAGACAATCATAAACTCTGGCACAATGCTTAGTGAAACCTTGACTCCGAGAGAACCTCCATTCCTTGGATTCCATGAAGGAGAGTTGATAAGCGCACTGAGAAGGGGATGGAGGATTCGAAGAAAGAGAAGAACTAAGGCAACACCGGAGGCGTGAACCAACTGTCTCTGCATCAGCATATTGATGGTGACCACCCTAGCTACTGCCACGAAATAAAATGGACGTACTAGTCTCTCAGCCTTTGCCTGCCTTTGGTAATAATGCCATAGGATCCGCTGGCAAGACATGAATAGCCAAAGTCCAAGCACTACGAATAGTCCAACAAGAAGCTCAATCCTTCCTCTTGATATCTGCGCTGCACCATTCGCGGTGTTGGTGAAAGCCAGATTGCCCATAATGATGAGAACAAGAACACCAAGTATCGTCAAATGAATGAATACTTGAGAAATCCAGCCGAATAACCACGGATGCGGACTGCGATTGGTATTAAAACTTAGATTGGCTGGTCAGCAAAGACAGATCTAGTGTTCATAAAACACATTTGATGGCATACGTTTCGTGCATCACCCCAACAATTCCCACGAGGAGTGGCGAGATAGCAATTCCGCTGACTACCTGACTCGCAATGCTTGGAGGTCCTTGATTGGAGTCCTGTCTTAGGATGAGGATTGAGGCGATAATTCGAACAGTAGCGAAAAAGAACATGAATAACCATCCAAGACATCTGCGTGGGCCACGGGTCCAGAGGCAATATAGTGTAGGAGGTGTCGCCGAAATGAAGAATGTGAGTTGAGCTATGGCGATTCTGCCACTCGTAGAAACCATCTTTCTGAGAATTACGTGCTATGTGCGGCAAGAAGGGAAGATTGAGAGGCACTCACTCAACACATTAACAAGTTTTATGGAGTTGCTGCAACAGGCAGCACCTATAGTATTCATCCTTGCCGAGAACGAAGGCACGGCAAGTATATCGTGAGTGTAGCTTGATAGACTAGTCGGCTTTCCATACCACGAAAAGCGTGGAAATTACTTCGTGGCCCTAGGATTATGGATGGAGAATAAAAGGTGAAATCATAATGGCAGGAATCTATTGGCTATCTCGTCGGCAAAGTCGAATTGGATCGGAACTAAGACACTTGACGATCCGAAATACGGATTTCCTGATTTGGATATCAGCACCAGGCAGAGTCGCTGATATCCCCTTTTCGACAGAGCCTAGGCAACACTTTTATTCCTACGGGACCATTAAACCACGCCCAAGGGAAATCGTATTGCGCATCCCTGGGGTTTTATTCTCTAAGTATACGTTTAATTCGCAATCTTAGGTGTCTGACTAGATGAGTTATCTCATGTTGACGCCAGCCAACTCCGACTCGCACCAGGTCAAAATATTCAGACTCTTCCCTTCCACTCGCAAATCTCATACAAAGTCCAAGGCAGGGTGTTTCGAGTGCAAGCGCAGGAAACAAAAATGTAACGAAAAGAAGCCAGTCTGTGGGGGCTGTTCCAAACGAGATTTGCCGTGTACCTATGCAATGGACATGGTCAAGGCGGTTGAGCAGCCGAGCCGGAAAAGGAACACCAGGTCGTCCAAGCAAGCTCCGAGCCATGTTGAGTCAGCAATGGGAGGGTTGGGTGCTTTCGACATCGACGACATGATCTTGTGGCATCAATTTATCACATCCACCGCTTTGACATTTTCTAGACCCTGGAAATCCGAGATACCTGTCCTCGCTGGCTCACACGACTTCCTAATGCACGGAATATTGGCCACTGCAGCCATGCACATGGCATACCTCCATCCTGAACAATATTCCCAATACTTCTACAAGGCAGCAAGCCACCAGTATCTTGCTGTCGGCCCATTCCGGGCATCAATGTTGGCTGTAGGGCCGGACAATTGCAATGCCGTTTTCGCCTTCTCGACTTTGCTGGTCATCTTGAGCCTCAATTCTCAAAATTGTGAAGCTACAGTGCTATCTAGTACCATTAATCAAGCCTGCAGAGATCTCGTTACCTGGATCATTTTCCTCAGAGGTTGCGGATCCTTGTTTCTATCCCTAAAACACTATATCGAGCTCGGTCCACTGTCGCCGTTGGCAAGTTTCTGCTTGCCGACAGAAGTAGCCATACGAAGCGACGATGATCGAGCGTTTTGTCGGCTGTCTGAAGATCTCTTGACAGATGTGTTGGTTCTTCAAGCAAGCTCGAAGGAGGAACTAGAAGCCTACCGGCGATCTATCTACCAACTTCGACTCACAGCTGCAGCACCGTGGAGTGGGGATTCGTTGACAAATCTCAAAACAATCATGTTGGCATGGCCTAATAGAATACCAGACCTATTCATTCGACTCTTTGATGAGCACCGTCCCCCAGCAATGATCATAATGGCTTATTTTTGCACCCTCATGAAGAGATTTGATGGGTACTGGTATATGGAAGGCCGTGCTGATGCAGTGCTTAACGCACTGCGGCTTGAACTGGCACCTGAGTGGCACAAGTATCTTGGATATCTGTTGACGAGGGCGAAACATGATAGCAGAAGGCTGGAAAACTTTGGAGATGACTACCGAAATGTTCAGCCATGATGACCCCTTGGACAACTAGAATGATGTGATTGCACACTTCATCTTCGATTCAGAGACTCGAGACAGCCGGAGCATAGTCGCTCAAGTGATCAAGCTTCTCGGAGATTCGTTAAGTTTCAATGGTTCTCCTCATCCAGGCAGCCACTCAGCCGAAACCTTCATAATCATCAATTCCAGGAACTGGCAAACGCGGCCAGAGAGTTTGGTGCCGACGGCCTTCTCCTCGACGAGAACCGACTGCTGTTCGAGCAGAACCACGAAAACATGACACGATCCTCAGGGGAAGGAGCCGCGGTCGGGAATGCCAAGGTCATGAGCAAGAATCATGGGGATGGACTACGGGGGGACGAGTAGTGCCAAGCGCAGAGAGGGTTGTTGGCGCCAATAAACTAGCGCATACCAACTCACGTTACACGTGACGCGCTAACAAATATAGATACTAAACTCTGAGTGATTCCAGTTACTCCTGTCGTAAAATTACTATTGTATCAGCATTTGTAATGCTTGGAAATCAATGAGTGATTTGAAATCATAGCAAAGGGGCTCACGGAGATTAAATGCCTTAAAAGTTTATATATAAACAAGAACAGAGTCCATAGGATTGAAAGAGACAGAGATCTCATGCTTGAATGCGGTCCAAAAGCAGCTTAGCCAAGTTCCCCAATAAGGGTGTACCTGCTTCACCGTATTCTACCCACGGGACCGATGCCGAAACTGAGTCAAATCTAAGCAGCCACTGGCACTTCCATATTGAAGCTCCTTCGTCCCTGTTGGGCGATGGAATCACGAGGATAGATTCTCCTGGCTCCCATGACGTGATCGTTTGGAACGTGCTAGCAATGCGTAAGTATTGATCTACGTGCCTCGTTTGCCCAATCTCGGGGACTCGCCCGACCGCTAATTAGGGGGAGTTTAGCTGTCTGCGCTATAGGAAAAGAAAGGTGAAATGCTCTAAATCCCGGCCATGTACCCACTTTACCCGGCGATCTATAGAATACGTTTACAACTCCGTAGGAAGAAAGCTTTTGATCTCGGAAAGGTTTACGAAATGGAACTTATTCTTGTATACTTTAGTAGTTTATCACGGGTTAAACCCGTAGGATGTCTTGGTAAGAACTAGCGATATCTAGATTCGACCGTATAGTTATACAGCCGAATAATATTACGTAATATTAATAGTTACTTAGTATTATAATCCGAGCTATAAGTAGTTCTAACTAAGGTAGGGTTCCTTAATAGTATCGGTATTTTAGCCCGTAGCCCAGCGTAACTTAATTTACTATAGGAGCCTAGGGAGCCTAGGGCTACCGTATAGTAAGGATAGTTTTCCCTACGCTTATATATTATAACTAAGCTCTTATAGTAACTATTTTCTACCCTATAAATATACTATAATCGATATTTTTCCTATACTCCTATATATAATCGATATTTTCCCTATACTCCTATAGTCTATATAGTAAACCCTCTATCGCCCTTCTATTCTATCGTTTTAAGTACGTAATTTCTAATTCGTTTAATAGCTAGTATATCTATACGTACTATATCTCTCTAGGTTTTATTATCTCTAGTCGTATCTAGGCTTTATTATCTCTAGTCGTACCTAGACTTTTTTATCTCTAGCTATACCTAGATACGTTATATTCTCTCTAAGTTTTATTATTTCTAGCTACATCGGTGTTTTAGACCGCAGCCCAGCGCAACTCAATTTGCTATGGGAGCCCAGGGAGCCTAGGGCTACTCAGCGCTTATTCTATATTCTATGAGAACCTAGGGCCACTCAGCGCTTATTCTATATTCTATGAGAACTTATAGCTACTATTATATTTCCTAATTAGGTAATTTTTATATATAGATATATTAGTAAATTTAGCGTATTTTTAATTTTTAAAAAAATTTAAGGTTTAAGGTTTACGCTAAGGTCGGCTAACTCGCTAGTACTCTA
>NW_013550507.1:0-8734 GCF_000709125.1 Exophiala aquamarina CBS 119918 | reverse complement strand
CGGTAGAAATATGAACGAAGCAGGACGGTATGAGTAGGGGTACTACAACATCGTGCCGGCCAGAGTGCCTCCTTCCCAGCTCATGCATGGCTTTGGCGCTCACAATTTGCTGCAGATGTAGGCCCTGACGCCAGACACGACGGTGTCCATGTGCCCGTTGCTCTTGGGTCGAGGTGTTGCAGGCAGGAGATCCGCCGAGATCTGTCTTGTTGCCTGATGGGCCCCTCGGGCATTCTCTCGGGCCGACCGAGTGGGGAGTGCCAGGCATGCGGTCCGACACTCGTGCGGCTGGGGACGGAATGCGCTCGTGGGGTGGGTAGACATTGTTCCTGTACTGCCGGGCATATTGGAGGTCGTTTCCAGGCTCGAATGGGCTGGCCGGGGTTGGTAAGTGTCCGTGAGGTGCGAGAGGGGCCGCACGCAATGGAGGGACGACAGATTGCGTCCACGTATTCGTGTTGCTACGACCAGCCATGCCTCTTTGATCCCGCTACGGGCATGGGGCGTGGCCAATTATGTCGCTGGGCAAGCGATCACTACGGCAACACAAATAAGCACTGGATAATCGATCGGTGGTCCAGGGTTGCGCCTTCGAAACCCATCGCGCGTAAAACGATTACGTCGACAAGCCGTATATCCTCCGCCTACCCTGTCGTGTGATTTGTATCCCTCCAGACGATCCTTCTACCCTCCTCGATCCCCGTCCGACGGCGCATTGCCGCTGACGAGAAACCCCCAAGCAGAAAAAGATTCGCTGGCCCCGGCACATCGTCCCAATGGCACCGGCGGAAGGAAAGGTACTATGTCCTCCTCGACGTTGTTCTCTGTTCTCCGCTTCACCGGCCGCCCTCCTTGCCACGATAGAGTCTCAGACCACTACGGATCGCTAGGGACCCGCGGAATCGGAACAACGGCGCAGCCCGGAGTGGGAGTATTTCAGGGAAGCGCTGACAAAGGCCTGAGTCCAGGAGTATTAGCAACGACGCTCCAGCGCAGCCACCCGGACGCTCGCAAGGGTGATTCAAGTGAAGGACAAAACGATAGAGGAAGATTCCGAGGGTCGAATGTTAATGATGAATGTACGACAACGGTCGAGTGCATCGCCGGGGGATTGGTGTTGGGTGTACATTCGTGTCATGGTCCACCTCGAGTGGAAGGTTCGGACACATTGAGAGTTTGATGATGTGTGACATCGGAACAGATGGACCAGTGTCACTCTATCGCATGTTTGAGCAGGCTGCCGATGGCCATTTCACCCATGTCGCTACTATTTGGCCTGTGCGTGCACATCTTCTCATGAAGATTGGCCGAGAGGCGAGAGGGCCTGTTGAACTGAAGGCGATCCGTCCGTCCCTTTTTATTGCAACGGACTAGATAAAGCGAAGGGGCCACGTACACATACAGCGCAAACAACGACATGGGGCGTTGCCCATGGCTGGCCCCCAATTTTGATACAGCTAGAGTAGATCGACGGCTAGGACATTCCCCATAGCGATCTGTCGTCCGAAAGACCCGAGCATGGGACCCAACCCACTCCCCGACGTGGTCAACACGGCGAGAAGATCTCCTGTCCTCCCACCCAAACTCCGTTCTGGCTGTCTCGAGGCGGGCACGATCACTCAGCGACCCGTGTCTCGTGGCGCCGGTGGGCCCCTCCCCGCTCCATCGAAAACGTGTACCCCCGTAGAACCCCCGATCTGTTCTTGATGCACCTCGATGACGTCACCGTCCGCCATTTCGAGCTACGTACTTGATCAGTCCTGCTTCCGCACCCGTCGTGTGCAAGGCGGTCGGGGAGCAAAGAACAACTCACCTCGTTTGGAGTATCGGTCGCGCGAACCTTCTGTCCTTCAAATAAAAATCTTGCGCTTCGGGGGTCTTTGCTCTGTCGTTCACAAAACGCCTTCATCAATTTCTCTAGTTTGGTACTTCTCTTGATCTTAAAACACACTTCGTTATTTCCGTCCGTGACCTTGATGTTGAGGTGTTCGTCGGGCGTGGGGGGGCGAGTAGTCTCGGTGGCTACGCCGGGGGAGGGTCTTGGGAAGGTGCCAGGGTCCTGGGCAGGAAGGGTGTTGTAGCTAGTCATCCTCGAGCCGCCAACGGCGCAAGGCGCGTCCCGGGGCGGGTGATCTGGACGGTGAAGATCGCAGGAGGGAGGGGTGGAAAGAGGGCCAGCCAGACCCGTCCGACTTTAGGAGGCACCCCAACCGCAGGCGTGCAATTCTATCCTCGGCGGGAATGCTAGGGGATGCAACCTCTCCAGGCTCGGCGAACGCCAAAAATACCCAGGAAAAGAATTCCCACCAGTTTTGATAGAGGGATCATTGACGGTCTACCGTTATGTGAGCGATGGCTGAGGTGGGCGATCGGCACGTTGAAATAGGAGTGTGCGGACTTTCGTCGGCAAGGCAGCTTTCCCAACGAAGTTAGGCAGATCTCCAACGCTAGAACACACGGACCCGGGAAATTTGCCGAATACAGGAAAGTCTCGATAAGTTCAGCCGAGCGAAGCTGCTCAAGATGTTAGGCAATCTCTCGACACGCCACGCCATCTAGTTATTGGTTGGATATTGAGTCCTGAGCAAGACAGCAGGCCACTCGTCGAAGCGTGCGATTTCCTCGAGCTTTTTCTTCCAGCACACACGGATTCCGTCCGAGGCCCCGGAACAGGCTTCGATCCGCGCTCTCGACTATGGACCACGATTGATTGCGTTTCCAGAGACGGCTATTTTGAGTGGACATCTATCGACATGCTATTCAGTGAAATCCTCGACGAGAAGAACTCCTCAACCTTCACCTGGCGCCGTTTCCGAACTGCAAAGTGCACAAGCCCTCCCTGGAATTACTCAACGACCGGCCGGCTAGTTTGATGAGAGGTCGCCTTATAACGTGACCGTCGCCGCTACGTCATATCCAGTTCATTTGATCGTGACGAGGCATTGAGGCGCATGGCCTAGGATGGACCCCAGGATGACGACATTTTTCCACATTAGAGGTGGCACATATTACAATATCCATCATTCATTGACCGGTATGTCCGCTCGACCTTGACTCCGAATATCTTCCCTCCTCAACGTTAGTTTAAGGTGCGATTCCTCACCGACACTTTTTTCGAGCGGGCAGCTCATTTGAATAGCAGCAGCCAAGGAAAGTGCTGCTGCCTCGTCACAATGGGATAAGATGGTTAATATACTACTTATTCCCCCGTACCTTGGTCGATCTCCAGTGTAACACCTCCCAGGGATGCGAGAGGTTGGCCTCTGTACTCAAGTAGAAATTCGATATGGTTTCGATTCCATTCGTGAATTGACTGGAGAAAAATCGATGGGCTCTGCAAAGTTGTCACCGTGCCCCAAACGAGCTAGCATAATGATCAATGGGGTTACGGCTTTTGTGAAGGCCGAAAACACACTCCTGCGAAGCCATGCCTCATAGACCCCAAAGGCCATCCTAACTCTTCTCTTGCCGGCATAGAGGCTTACAAAGTAGCCATATATCTCCTTTACCAGTTCAATCCGCGTCGAAGATCGGTGCACTGCACAATATTCGTGATATCTTATTTGTCGCACTGTTCGTGCTAAAGCGATGAAAGGTCAGGTGATCTTGGATGTAAGCAGCAGTGTTATTTTTCTCATTTATTTTTTTGTCTGAGGTGTGGGTACACCCTCCCGCATATATATATGAAGTCCATAGCTGGATTACTAATACAGTTTGTTCCCCATGGCTTGCCAAGATCATGCCTATCCTGCGACACTTATCGTGGATAACCGCGATTAACATCTTCACCACGAGGCCATGTTCTTCCCCTTCAAATGCTGACTGGTCTAGGCTCGGGCTTGGACCGCGCCAGTATGGACCCAACACCGGTGATGATGACGAACCCTAGGGAGCCTACTGTACGAGGCTCTCAGGTGAGTGTTTGACGTTCCAAACCACGGGGCAACTGATCTGGCCAGTCCCCTCGTGTTCCGGCCCCTGCGTCACGATCTAGACCGATTTAGGATTGAGCCTCTCGTGATGAGGTCATGTGACTCTTGACGCGTCGACGCGTGCCCCACGGTTGGTTGCTCTTGGCGGGCCGCAGTCGCGTCGTTCACGGATGCACCCGGTTGTTGTCTCGCCAACCATCATAATTCTGAGCAACACGCACCAGGTTGGATGGATATCGAGCACAATGGCAGCATCGCGGGCTCCACCAGTATGTGAGTGTTGTCGTCGATCTAAATCTAAGAAGGCGTGCCTGTGCCGTCGTCAGGCCCTCGATATGGGCCAGGATGGCACGGCGGAAGACAACGGTACCTCTTCTGCGACAAGTGAACCTCTGATCGTGCCGCGCCTAGCAATCCCGCCAAAGGGGCGAAAGCGACAGCGAACCTCCCAAGATCCCGAGCCCGGACCGTCGAACAAAGGACCGTGTGGCGGAAGGAGCGGGGATAGCGTGCTTGTCCCCGAGGGAAATTCCAGCAGCGTGAACGCCGAGGCGAGGCCGCAGATCAATAGTCCGGAGATCGAGGTGCTCAAAACTAGCCTGAGGGATGCGACCGTGGCCTTCGAGAGTGTGGAGGCAAAAGTGAAACGCCTGGAACAACAACTGGCGGAAGAAAGACAGAGCAAGGCAGAGATGGAGAACGTGCACGCACGTCAACAGACCGAACTGCACGCTGCACAGACAGAGATCACGCGTCTGAGCGACGAGCTTACACAACGACAGCAAGAGATGGAGCATGAGCGTGCAGACCAACAGTCCCAACTGCAAGCTGCACAGACAGAGGTCGCACGTCTGAACCGCATGAACGAGATAATAGGCACAATTCACGACATTATCAACAAGGAAGGGCACACCTGTCGACCCATGGACGACGGCCCGCAACCGCAGTTGGTTCAGGCGGGAGGGTGAGCCATCCCGTGTCCCGAGTGGAGCACGATCTCGTCCTCTGTCCGGGTCAGAGAGGCATACGGGCACGCCGTTTTTCTCATTGACGAATGTGTGGATCAGGAATGCGCCACCGCCACGAATTGGCGAACGACGCCATCACAGTCACGCTGGACCTCACCTGCACAAGTGCCATGACCTGAAGGGGATGAGAATCCGCGTCGCCGTTAAAACTCCCCACAGCGATCTCAGTCGACGATGCGGTGAAAGTTCGCCCGGTGGAGGATGGACCCCCTACGATGACCTGCCTGTTCCCGGACGACGAGGGCACCCCGACGTGTGGCATGCTGTTCTGAAGGCCAAGGGTGGGAAGCTGGTAATGATGGCAACGGTGGAATGTTGGTGCCCTTCTACGCTACTCCAGAGGGGATCGAACGGATCTCTCTTCATCTATCGCGACGCCCCGGCAGGCCCGTGCTCGCCTCGATGGTCCTCTCACAACATTTGAGGAGGGGAGGGACAGAAAGTGTGCGTGGCGTCCCTCGAAGCCTTTTCTTGGAATTTTGCTCCCCGGGGTTGGTTTTGGGGCCGGGGGGGAGGGGGTTCTCAGCATGGCCGATGGAGGGTAGGTCATTAACTTGCAACCCGAGGGCCTATTCCACCAAACCATGTTCTCCCTTGGCGCGCTCTGACAAACGGGTTGTGCGAGCTGAGCAAGATAGAGAGACGGCGCAGAGAGTCAATCGGAGTCTAGCTGGAAAGTTGATGGCAAGCCGAGAACATGCGGGGAGTGACGACCAGGGTTTGCGGGGAGAGTTGTCGCAATCCTACAGAGATGAAGAACAAGCCGAGAGTGGTAACCAGCGCTCAGCCGAGAATGTAACGTAAGCCGAGAGGGCGAGATGCTACGAAGGTGTTGGCATCAAGGACTCTTGAAGGGAGGGAGAAGTAATTTTATTTACGAGTCTAGCGATACAGCTCGCCGGAGCCTATCAAAACGAGCAAGTATCATGAGTGCCTCGGTATTGACTAGGTCAAGCGGGCAGGTTGTCAAAAATGTCTTCGTCCGTCTGATAGATATTGTCTGCAACAGAACGCCAGGGGCTATGCCTGGCCGACTTGTTCTGACGACCTATCTACAGCCCACCAGTAACTTCAGCGCGCAGTCAGTTGATCTTGAAACTTTGGTGGTTGTATCACGCAAGCGATGGAGGCGTTCGGAAGGTCCGGAAAAGGACATTATCGATATGGATTTTTGGTGATGATAACCCCTACCTTTAGGTTTCCTTCATCTCCCAGGTCCATAGAGCATAACTGGTACTCTTATTTTCTGCTGCTCTTGATGTAATAGTCAGCCGGCCTATCACCCTTCGAGATACCGGCTTTTGACAGCCTCCCCGGCGGAATCTACCCTCGGAACCGCCTCCACACTGACTCAAAATTAAACTCGCGCGCCAGTTGGCAACCGCGGGCGATGGCTGAATCTGACCGTATCACTTCCCTCCTCTCCCAGCTAGACCCCGCCTTTCCCCAAGTATAATCATGTCTGACCTCCCCTGGGTCGGGCGATGGTTGCAACCTGTACCTTTATCGTGGTCTAAGGGTCGAGTGGGTTTTCACCTGGATAGGAAGTCGACATTGCCCGGAGAGGGATTGAGAGCGAAATTCCTTCTCCAGCAACGGGTGAGGCCGGCCCAAGCGCCCGCGCCCTCCACCAATCGCCGCTCAGGGACGAGTGCAGCACACCACTGCGTCCTCTTGGTTGGTCCTCTCGACTCGGGTCACATTTCGACATCACCGGCCGGTGAGTTCAAAACTCGCGGGGTGATGGTCTGCCTGGAGGTCTAGGTGAATCACGTCCAACTCTCGTGTGTACAGGCAGGGATGATGCACGCCGACTGGCGGACATCAAACCCCGGAGGGCATCCTTGGCCGGGGCTGGTCAGCCGCCTTCTCAGTTCGAACCTTGTCGCCGAGGCGAGATCATCGACCAGAATTGGACGAGGCAACCTCTGAAACAGTCCCCACGCACAGCACCGAACAGAGGACGGTTGGCCGCTTAGGATGCGGAGGATGAACTTAGGTCGGGCAAAGGGTCGTGGTGAGAGCGCAGGGGCCGTTGATGCCCAATGTATGAAGGAATGTCCCCATTGACCTCCCGGCGCCGACCAAGAGCAGGCTCGGAGGATTGGTTGTCGCCTATGAATGCGGTGTGCGAGCCAGACGCCAAGGAGGAAGTCGGGCAATGCAGGTTGCCCGATCTAGCGGTGTCTTCGAACTTTTGTGACCAGTCGGAGCGCACGCTTCACACCCCCCAGGCCGCGCCGTCTTGCGAACCAAGGTACACCCTGCGCCACTGGATCTATCACGATTCACTACCAGGCAACCTCTACTGTTCTAGTCTTGGACTAGCGAAGACATTAACCCCCCTTAATATGGCACCGCCTCGATCACCGCGTACAATCTTATGCTCTCAGTGGATGCGAAGCATCGTTTTTGCTTTCAAAGGGGATAGACAGCTGCTCTGGACAGAGCTTCCCATGCTCACTCATTGGGATCTTGCTTGTTGGATAGGAAACAATGCCAACCCACCAACGTGACACGGACTGGAAGACGCTGGCCGCTCAGAAGATTGCAGAGACATCAGACCAAATTCGTCCTGAATGGCTCCTGTCGGATTCGGAGCTAGAACAGGCACGCAGCAGACGTGATATTACTGGAGATTTCATTATGAGCTTCCTCGATGAGGCAGCTGCAGCGATCACAGCACTTTCTGCTCTGGAGCTGGCAGAAAGAATAAAACAGCGCGCCCTGACAGTGATGGAGATAACCCTTGCATTCTGCCACCGAGCAGCAGTGGCACATCAGATTGTGAGTACTAAGGGCCACGAGCAGTCTCAATGTCATCGGTCTTGAGACTCATTAATGGACTAGAATAAATGTCTCCACGAAATTTTCTTTGACCAAGCAATTCGGAGGGCCCAGGAGCTTGATCGCCATCAAGAGTGCACTGGAACCGTCCTTGGGCCTCTTCATGGGGTCCCAATCAGTCTCAAGGACCAATTCTATGTCAGAGGTGTCGAAACGACCATGGGATACGTCGGTTGGATAAATACAGTTGAAGGCGACGCGGGGAGCCCTGAGTATAAAAAGAGGGAAAGCGTTGTCGTCCAGGATTTGTTGAAGCTCGGAGCGGTACTATACTGCAAGGTAATCTATCCTTCGACATGCGCCCTATCTATGGCTAATTGGGGTTGGTCTAGACAAGTCTTCCACAGACTCTTCTGGTATGTATGCCAAATATCACACTGGTCCGCGAACCATGTCTATTCTGAAGCCTCCAATACCGTGCAGTAGGCACATTCTGACATCTTAGCTCGGTGAAACTCACAACAACATTAACGGATACACAATGAACCCCGTCCACCAAGCGCTCTCTTGTGGTGGCTCCTCTGGTGGTATGACTACTAGCGCTCCCTTGCTGAAAATATGCTAACAAGTGCTCACCTCCAGGAGAAGCCTCTCTTCTTGCTCTCGGAGGAAGCTGTCTTGGTATCGGCACGGATATCGGTACTGTCTCCTACTCGACAGATCTGTCTCGGTTTACTGATGCACTGAGCAAGGCGGTTCCGTGCGGATCCCCGCCGCGTTTTGTGGTGTATATGCTATCAAGCCATCCTTTGCCCGTTTCCCCTACAAGGACACAGCAAACAGCGTAGGTTGCTCTTCCTCTACTACTCAAGGGAATGTCTCATCGCAACTGACCTACGTGTGGCTTTTCAAGAACCCGGCACAGACGGTCGTCAAGTCCGCGGTGGGCTTCATGTCCACATCTCTGGCATCCCTTAGATTGATTCA
>NW_013550508.1:12294-13272 GCF_000709125.1 Exophiala aquamarina CBS 119918 | reverse complement strand
GTTAACTCGTATTTACGAATACTCGGCAATTACTCTCGTACTTACGAGATATTATGACGGAGCCTACGCCTATATAAAATAGGCCTATACTCCTTTACTTAGATATATCTTAAGTCATTCAATAAGATAGGAAGCGACTATATATTCTACTCCTTCTTTCTACGGTCTTTAGCTACTTCCATAATAGATCCTAAACCTTGTCCCCCGGACACGACCTTTAAAGGACTAGGTAAAGGAGTAACCTATATAGAAGGATAGTTAGTTTAGCTTAAGTAGAAACTATTTAGTTTTAGGACGGTAACGCTACTACCGCCTTATTATAATATATCTATAATAGAAAAAGGACTCGCGAATAAGATTATACTAAATAAGCCCGACCTAGTAATTATTCGAATCTACTACTAGGTAGTAGGGCTAGCGGAAAACCTCGGGATATAGTATAATCCTTAGAAATAATCGAAAAAAGAAAGAATCTATATAATAATCTATAAATATACCTAGGATAAATACGAGGATAAAGAAAATAGCTATACGTACGATTACGTAGACTATATATTTCCTTTTCTATTTAGAGAAGGAGAAAACGATAACTAATTAGAAGAATTACGATAGTAGTTAAATAAATACGAAAAGATAAGACTACGAAGAATAACGTATACTTACTCCGACGATATAGTACTAATAAAGGAAAAGAATAAAGTAATAGTATCGAAATATTATCTTATAGTATTTATTACTAACTACTACTAAGTAAGTATTAAAGACGGTATTAAAAAATTAATATTCTACTCTAGTAGGCTAAGATAATTAACTCGAAGGATAGTTAACCTAAATAGATACTATAACCTAGAATACCTAGCGATAGTGTTATGATCCGAGCTGCAAGTAGTTCTAACTAAGGTAGGGTTCCTTGATAGAGTGGGTACTAGAGTGCTGACTAAGATAATAAAGGGAATACTTATTCGTCGGACTGTATCC
>NW_013550508.1:3313-10994 GCF_000709125.1 Exophiala aquamarina CBS 119918 | reverse complement strand
AATGTAGGTATAGGATTGCTAACGAAGTTAACTACGAACTATTCTATCTAGGTGAAGGAGCGTGTATATATAATGTTTAAAGTGCTGCTTTAGTGCATTGTTGTACTGGAAGCAATGTAGTAATGTAATAGTGTATTCTCCGGTTACGTGATGCAGCCTCGTCCTCTATCGGCTAACCTTCCTTAAACTATCCCTTAGAACGTGGGGCGCCTATTCCGGCGACCTTATCTATAACCTAGTTCGTAACACTATCCCCTCCTTTTACCTACGTTATCCTTAACGTACTTAAGGTAGTTACCCCCCTTCCGTCGTGGTCCTCGTTCCTTCTTCCTTATGGCTAACTATGTCGCCCTTAGGTATTAAGAAGAGCCGCCGATCTTCTAAACCCGTCCGCGACTAGAACGCGCGTCGCCTCGAAATTGCGAACGCTATATCCTCTAATCCCGAAAACGCCGCTATAGTCGCCTACACCGAATACGTTAACTATAACGTTACCTATTTTTATAATCGAGAGTAGTTAGTGAAATATTCTAAATATCTCCGGTACTAAAGAAGCTATGATGGTACCTTTTCCGTAGAAGAATTCCGAAAAGTTAGGGAATAAAAGAAGTAGCTCTAATCTAAATCCCGCCGGAAACGCCGCGAGATCGCTCGGCTCCGCTAAGTTCTACTGAAGGCCTAGAAGGACCTCCTTAACGCCGAGGAGTCCGATAGCGACCTCTAGGATTCTATAGCTCGACTAGAGGTATAGTTTAGTCGTATGCTTCGTCGTAAAATGGAAGTATTAGGTGTTTTTAAGTCCGTAGAGGCGTCCTCCGGCGCTAACTACGAGCTAGCCCTTACCGAGCCCGAGTTTATTTTTAACGGTTAATTCGTAACTAATTCGGTGGATTAGGAATAAGTCCTAGGTTCCCTAAATAATACCGGGCAACTAGTTTCGGGTTGAGGTTTGTCTCTAGTTCCTAAGTATTTTCCTCCTCTAGGTATCCTAACTATTTAATTAGGTATTTTGTTTAGTTGTCTTTTTGCCTATACTAGAGTATAGTTTCTATATTATAATAGGGTTCTTAGGTTTCTTTATCGATATATACTAGTCCTAGTCTAGCTCCGTCTAGTGCTTTCTCTAGTAGCGATTTATGGAATACTAGGTGTATATTTAGTCCTCCTAGTAATTATAGCTTATAAGAGACTAGCCCTAGTATTTTCTTGATTAGGTATAGACTAATTTTCGTGTAATCTAGTTTCTTACTTAGTCTCTATGTTTTTATATTTTTTGTATTGATGTAAACTATCTCCCCCTCCTAGAAGTCTAGTCCCTTAGATCTTTTCTTATTTACTGTTTTTGTAGTTATTTTTAATATTTTGTCTAACTTTGCTTTTAATAGAAAGTATAACTTATATAAGTCTTCGACTTTTATCCTTACCTTTTCCGCTATAGGTCTATCGCCTAATAGTTTTTTCTTAAAGTTTAGGTGTCTCCCGTAGTTCGCAAAGAACGGTAATATTTCGGTTACCGATGCGTTATTGTTGAAGGTAAATTGAGCTATTGGTAATAGCTCGACCTAATTCTTCTATTAGTAGTCTATATAGTATCGTAGATACTACTCTATCGTCTAATTCGTTCTTTCCGTTTGTCCATCTATCTATAGATGATATAATGTTGATATTTTGTGTTTAATTCCTAATAAGTCGGTTAACGACTACTAAAACTATAAATTAAATAGTTTATCTCTATCCGTAATAATAATCTCCGGTATTCTATGTTGTACGAATACTATTCTCGTAACCGCGTATACTAGTTCCTCTACTGTCGATGCTTCTTTATATAGTAGTAGGTAAATATATTTTATTAGTGTATCGTTTATTGTAAGTATGCTATTATATATCGTACCCGTTATGGGTTCTTTCGATAGTAGTAGCTTGACTATAAAGTCCATTGCGATTTTAGACTATGCCTTGTCTATATTCTCCGCTAATTATAGTAGCCCGTATAGTTTATGTCTTATGTGTTTAGCTTTATGGTATGTGTCGTAATTCTTAACGTATTCCTCGACGTTTCTTCTTAACCCTTTCTAGGTAAAGTCTCGCGTTACTAGTTCGATTGTCTTGTTAACGCCTAGATATTCCGTACTTTTATTATTATGCCTTACTTATACTATCCTCTATTTTTATTCTAGTGTTGGTTTTATTTCTAATATTGTAAGCGTTCTTATTTTTATTTTTCTATATATTAGGTGATTTCCCTTTTTTTTCTAGGAGCGCTACTAGCTCCGGCTCTAGCCCTTCTATATAGTCCGTTCTTCGACTAAAGGCGTCGGCTATAACGTTCTCTATTCCTCGAATATATATAATTTTGAAATCGTAAGAGGCTAGAGTTTTAGTCTATCTAACTTATCTTCTATTGAGTTCTTTAGTTGTCGTCTAATATATTAGATTCTTATAGTCTAAGTATATTTACACTAGGTATTTAGCTCCTTCTAGGTATACTCTCTATATTTTTAGGTATTCTACTACTATAAGTAGTTCCTTATCGTAAATATCGTAATTTACCTCGGGTCCGCTTAACTTCCTTAAATAATATACTACTAGATAAAGCTTCCCTTATTCGTCTCTTTACTTAAGGTAGCCTCCTATTGCTTTATCTAAGGCGTCTATTTCTACGATTACTTCCTTTTCTAGGTCGAAAATATATAAGATTAGCGCGGTCGTTATCCTCCGCTTTAGCTCTTTAAAGGCGTTCTTACATTTTTCCCCGAAATTAAAGATTATTTCCTTCTTAGTTAAGTTAGTAATTAGCGCTACGATTTTCGAAAAGTCTCTTATGAACTTCCGGTAATAATTAATTAATCCGTAGAACGCCTATACTTCCTTAACTATCGTTGGTTCTAGCTACTTATTAATGGCTCGGACTTTTTCTTAGTTCGGTACGAGTCCTTCCGAAGATACAATATAGCCTAGGAATCTAATACTATTCTTATAGAATTCGTATTTAGATAGCTTAAGCGGGATTTTATTTTCCTTTAGCTTTTCTATTACTTTCTTTATATACTCTATATGTTCCTTATAGGTCTTTAAGAAGATTAGGATATCGTCGAGATATATAATGACGAATATATCTAAATATTCTCTTAGAGCGTTGTTTATAAATTCTTAGAACGTTAATAGTACGTTAGTAAGTCTAAAAGGTATAACTAGGAATTCGTAGACCCCCTATCTTATTCGGAATACCGTTTTCTATTCTTCTCCGTTAGCTATTCTAATTAGGTGATAGGCGTCCCTAGTATCTAACGCGGTAAACTATACGGCGCCTAGGAGGCGATCCTATAGTTTATTCTATCGGGGAATAGGATAATAGTCCTTAATAGTTTTATCGTTAAGTAGTCTATAGTCGATATATAGTCGTAGTGATCTATCCTTCTTTATTACGAAGAGTATAGTATAGGATATAGATTCGTATTTTCCTACCTTTAGTTGGCTTCTTCTAATTAAGCCCTTTGCTTCTAGTTTCTTAATATAATCCTTTAGGAAGTCTTCTTCTTTCTTTAAGAGTAAGTTTAGCTATCCCTTATAGCGAAGTACCTCTCCTTCTCTTATAGGTATTCGGTAATCCTAAGGCTAGTATTCGGAAAGCGCTACCTTACCTTCCTTTTCTATAAATAGTTCTTTATATTTTATATATTCCGGGGGTAGCTCTTCGATGTTAGTTTAGGCTAATATCCTACCTCTCGGTTATACCTATATCGCCTTTACGAAGGGAACCTTTAAAGATAATCGGTCTTCCGTTTTCGTTTCGTAACTATAATCCGGAAATTCGAGTTTTCTTATTTTCTAGTTTATTTAGGGGTTATATTTTTCTAGCTACCCTATTCCTAGTATAGCGTTATATTTTATCGCTATTATATCTAGGGTTATTCTTTCCTAATAGATTCCTATTAGTAATTCGACCTATTATAGTTCTTTTCTTATCTATCCGTCCTTAAACTCTATTGGCGACCCGTCTACTATTATAAGTCGGTATAGTTCCGTCTTTACCTTCACGTAGTCTTTTAATCTTTACGCTACGTGGTATAAGACGTAATTTCCGTTTACTCCGGAGTCTATTATAAGTCGTATGGAGAGGTTCTATAGAACGGCCGTGAGGACTATATATTCTACTTTACCCCCCTCTATCTTATATAAAGTCTAAGGCTATTGCCGTAGGTGACTGAGCCTTAATAGGTTATCCCTTCGTCGTTTTTTGAATATACGTATAGTCTTAATTCTACTATATAAGTACGCTCGTCGTACTCGTTTATCGATCGATATATTATTTTGCTGATCGGAATCTAGGGTTAGTCGGGACTTATATTCTATAGGTGTTGGTGTATTTTAAAATGCTACTAGTAGCTTCTCTCCGCGTAGCTGAAATAACTAAATAGGTGCGTCGGGTTTACCCGTCCATCGATATAAGGTACATTTTCTTTTTTATCTTCCTATATTGTATATAAGTCTCTTATAGTCGGAGCTTCTATTCTCTAGATCTTCCTTGCGTCTTCCTAGTCGAGGTTAACTATAATCTATTCGTAGGTTGGTCCTTATATATATATATACACCGTTAGCGCCTAGCTACATCCGTAATCCTAGTAGAATAATATATTGATTTTATTCCACTATTCTTATGGTTTTATCCTAGGGTCGTAATGGATATAGAGATATCTTTCGGTCTCGCTATTACATCCTGTATATTCGCTGTATTTCTAGTACTTTATTATAATCTTAATCTAATTTCTTGCGACCTTAGCTATATAATATTTCTCTTCTTCTTCTAATGATACGTCGGAATCTTCGTCCGATTTCTTAGCGTTTACTTCCTCCTATTCTTCTTCCTTATCGTCGAGGGATACTAATCGCGCCTGTATTCCTCCGATCGTTTATACTAGTAGGTTATAGTATACTACTTTGTCCTCCACCGTATCGTATAAATAGTAAGAAGCTACTACTGGGTATTCTAAGTCGTAATATCCGTTTAGACTAACCGGTCTTCGGGTTAGCTGTCTTAGCCCGCTAGGGTAGAATATTAACTTCTTAATACCGTCCTTAGTACTTACCTAGTAGTAGTTAGTAATAAATACTATAAGATAATATTCCGATACTACTACCTTACTTTCTTCTTCTATTTATATAACGTTATCGAGGTAGGTATACGTTGTTTCCTATAGTCTTGTTTTCTCGTATTTATTTAACTACTATCGTAATTCTTCTAATTGGCTATCGTTTTCTCCTTCTCTAAATAGGAAAGGGAATGCGTGGTCTACGTAATCGTGCGTGTAGCTATTTTCTTTATCTTCGCATTTATCCTAGGTATATTTATAGATTATTATATAGGTTCTTTCTTTCTTCGGTTATCCTAGGGGATTATACTGTATCCCGGGGTTTTCCGCTAGTCCTACTACCTAGTAGTAGGTTCGGATAATTACTAGGTCGGGCTTATTTAGTATGATCTTATCCGCGGGTCCTTTTTCCATTATAGACATACTATAGTAGGGCGGTAGTGGCGTCACCGTCCTTAAGCTAAATAGTCCTTACTTAAACTAAACTGACTGTCCTTCCGTATAGGTTACTCCTTTACCGGGTCCTTTAAAGGTTGTAAAGTAAGCTTCTCCGTTATACGTGTCGTGCGTATATTTAGCCTAAAAGGAGTATCCCTAGTTATTATATTTCTAGATCTATATATATTTTTATTCCCTCCTAGGAGTAGCGCCTAGGTTATATCGGTATAGGGTTTCTCCTTCCCTTCTATTCTAGAAATATATATAGAATTCCGTAGAGTTCTTATATTAGCGTAATACTTCGTCTATCGGTGCTTATTCGTCTTCTTCTCGCTAGAGTCTTAGTTAGTAAGGTTCCCCATCTTTAGTGTATATATAGGTATACCTATATTATTGATATCCTCGGGCTCGGCACTTATGGATTAACGCCGTCTTAAACGTTTTTTGCGTTGCTCTTCTATTCGATACTATAACTCCGTTGACTATCTTCTAGAATCTTGTTCTAATTATCGTATAGTTGTCTATATTTATAAGTACCGTTTCTTTTTCGAAATCGGCCATTATTATAGCTAGGGTTTCCTAGACCCTCTATTCCTATTCTCGAGGTTTTATGCTTCCTCCATCTTTATATAGAAACTACTATTTTTCGGTCTTTGAAGCTAGGTAGAGCTAATAGTTATCCTCGTAATAGAAATACTATAATTCTTAAGCGTATCTTACGGTATTTCTCCTCGTATTATATATTACTTCGCTCTACTATTCTCCCTTTAGGAGTTCGTCGAACTTTTCTTTTTTCTAAGTCTTACGCTTAGGTCCCTTGGGTTTCTTAGTCTAGTATTTTAACTAGAAGTCCTCTTCTAATTACTTAGTATCTAATTTATCTAACCCTCGGGGGTTATCCGATTCCTAGTGGTCCTTCTATACTAGTTTACCCTTATCCTCGATAGGTCTTTAGGTCTCTTTAATAGTATCGGCCTTTTTCGCTATTAAGCCGTCTACACTACCGCTCTATATATTTATTATATATAGTCCTCGAGCGCTTTTCTTTTCTAGGTAATCGCGTATATAGTATTCGGGCTTATTACATTCGTAGTATAGGTTTTCCTTCCTTTATCTTTCCTTTTCTCGATCTCGTCCTCCTATAACCTTTCGCCCTATATTCCGGCCTCTACCTAGGCCTATTCGTCGGGTATTATAACGTTCTATAGCGTCTAGGTCTATAGGGTTCCCGTAGTCTCGTAGGCGTTCCGTATTAGCTCGAGGAGAATACCGATACCCCCGGTACCCTCGTCTTCCTAAGCTCCTTCCTTAATTATCTTCTATACGTAGTTCGTATAGTCGATTATTAAGTTTAATAGCTTTGTCTACTATATCTTTATACGTTTCCGGACGCTCCATTATTTCCTTCCTAACTTCCTTCTTTAATCTATTGTAGAACGTATCCTTAAAGATATTATTATCTATGTACTCTAGTTCCTTTACTAGTTTCTTGAATTCCGAGTAATAGTTGGCCATAGATCCCGTTTGTTTAAGGGTATAGATGGTACGAGAGGCTACTATAGCCTCGTTAACCGTATTATAGATCTATTTAATTATTACTTCGAACTATATAAAGTTCCTAAAGTATACCTTGGTTTCGTTGTCGGGGTTAGAGGACTCGAGGTAGTCGTCCTACACTAGTTTAAACTAATAGAACGCTACTCCTTTAAGGTATATTGCCGCGAATATAACCTTATCCTCTACCCTAGTATACTTAGTTAGATTAAGCTTAAAGGTAGTCTTAAGTTATATAAGGAAGTATCCTAGCTTTTCCCTATTTCTATAGAATAGTTCTACCTTAACACTATCCCGAGATGTATTAGCGAGTCCTAGTGCGTTAACTATATCTACGTCTAAGTCTTCGTTAGAACTACTGTCTTGAACGATATTAGTCTTTAAAGAATTGTTTAAGGCTGTAAGTGGACGTGCGCTAGGTAGTGGGGATCTAAGTCGAGATGATCCTGCGTTAGATATCTAATATTAATTAAGTAGTAGTTAAAGTGTTATAATCCGAGCTGTAAGTAGTTCTAACTAAGGTAGGGTTCCTTGATAGAGTGGGTACTAGAGTGCTGACTAAGATAATAAAGGGAATACTTATTCGTCGGACTGTATCC
>NW_013550508.1:0-3063 GCF_000709125.1 Exophiala aquamarina CBS 119918 | reverse complement strand
AATGTAGGTATAGGATTGCTAACGAAGTTAACTACGAACTATTCTATCTAGGTGAAGGAGCGTGTATATATAATGTTTAAAGTGCTGCTTTAGTGTATTGTTATACTAGAAGCAATGCAGCAATGTAACAGTGCATCCCTCGGTTACGTAATGTAGCCTCGTCCTCTATCGGCTGACCTTCCTTAAACTGTCCCTTGGAACGTGGGGCGCCTATCCCGGCGACCTCATCTATGACCTGGTTCGTAATAGATAGCTTCTTACTATTTATATAATACGATAGAGGGCTAAGTAGTACGATACGACCTACTAGTATAAATAATTAGAAGGGTATAAGTACGATTAGTATATCTAGATAATAAAGAAGAAGAATAAGAGGAAGTAAACGCTAAAGAATTAGATAAAGACTCCGAGATATCGTTAGAAGAAGAAGAAAAATATTATATAGCTAAGGTTATAAGGAACTAGATTAAAATTATAATAAAATACTAGAAATATAGCGAATATATAGAATATAATAGCGAGGCCGAAAGATACTTCTATATCTATTATAATCTCGGAATAAAACTATAAGAATAATAGAACGAAATTAATATATTATTCTACTAGAATTACGAATATAATTAAGCGCTAATAGTATATATCTATATATAGGAACTAACCTACGAACGAATTATAGTTAACCTCGAATAGAAAGATATAAAGAAAATCTAGGAAACGAAAGCTCTAACGATACGAAATTTATATATATTATAAAAGGATAAGAAAGAGGATATACCTTATATTAACGAACGAGTAAACTCGACGTACCTATTTAGTTACTTTAGCTACGCGGAAAGAAGCTACTAATAGTATTTTAAGCTATACTAATACCTATAGAAGATAAGCCCGAACTAACTCCGAATCCCGATTAGTAAGATAGTATATTAATCGATAAACGAATATAACGTACGTACTTATATAGTAGAACTAAGACTATATATATATTTAAAAAACGACGAAGAAATAACCTATTAAGGCTAGGTTACCTACGGTAATAGCCTTAGACTCTATAAGAATTAAATAGAAGTAAGGCGGAATATATAGTCCTTACGATCGTTCTATAGAATTTTTCTATATAACTTATAATAGACTCCGAAGTAAACGAAAACTATATCTTATACTACGTAGCGTAAAGGTTAAAAGACTACATAAAGGTAAAGATAGAACTATATCGACTTATAATAGTAGACGAATCGCTAACGAAATTTAAGGACGAGTAGATAAGAAAAGAACTACGATAAGTCGAACTAATAATAGGAACTTATTAGAAAAGAATAACCCTAGATATAATAGCGATAAAATATAACGCTATACTAGAAATAGAATAGCTAGAAAAATATAACTCCTAAATAAACTAGAAAATAAGAGAACTCGAATTTTCGAATTATAGTTACGAAATAAAAATAAAAAATTAATTATCTTTAAAGGTTTCCTTTATAAAGGCGATATAAATACGATTAAAAGGTAGAATATTAACTTAAACTAATATTAAAGAGCTACTCTCGAAATATACGAAATATAAAGAACTATTTATAGAAAAGGAAGGTAAGGTAGTACTTCTAGAATACTAGCCTTAGAATTATAGAATATCTATAAAAGAAGGAGAAGTACTTAACTATAAGGAATAGTTAAAGTTATTCTCGAAAAAAGAAGAAGACTTCCTAAAAGATTATATCGAAAAACTAGAAGTAAAGAACTTAATAAGAAGGAGTTAACTAAAGGTAGGAAAGTATAGATCTATATTCTATAGTATATTCTTCGTAATAAAGAAGAATAGATCGCTATAACTATATATTAACTATAAACTACTTAATAATAAAACTATTAAGGACTATTATTCTATTCTTTAATAGAATAAACTATAGAATCGCCTCTTAGGCGTAGTATAGTTTACCGCGTTAAATACTAGGAACGCCTATTATCTAATTAGAATAGCTAACGAAGAAGAATAGAAAACGGTATTCCGAATAAGATAGGAAGTCTACGAATTCCTAGTTATACCTTTTAAACTTACTAATATACTATTAACGTTCTAAGAATTTATAAATAATACTCTAAGAGAATATTTAAATATATTCGTTATTATCTACCTCGATAATATTTTAATCTTCTTAAAGACTTATAAAGAATATATAGAGTATATAAAGAAAGTAATAGAAAAGCTAAAGGAAAATAGAATTCTACTTAAGCTATTTAAATACGAATTCTATAAGAATAGTATTAGATTCCTAAACTATATTATATCTTCGGAAGGGCTCGTACCGAACTAAGAAAAGGTTCGAGCTATTAATAAATAGCTAGAATTAACGATAGTTAAGGAAGTATAAGCGTTCTATAGATTAATTAACTATTATCGAAAGTTTATTAAGGATTTCTTAAAAATCGTAGTACTAGTTACTAACTTAACTAAGAAGGAAATAATCTTTAATTTTAAGGAAAAATATAAGAATATCTTTAAAGAGTTAAAGCGACGAATAGCGTCCGCGCTAATCTTATATATTTTCGACCTAGAAAAGGAAGTAACCGTAGAAATAGACGCCTTAGATAAAGTAATAGGAGGCTACCTTAAATAAAGAGACGAATAGGGGAAGCTCTATCTAGTAGTATATTATTTAAGGAAGCTAAGCGGATTCGAGGTAAATTACGATATCTACGATAAGGAACTATTCGTAGTAGTAGAATATCTAAAAATATAGAGAGTATACCTAGAGGAAGCTAAATACCTAGTATAAATATACTTAGACTATAAGAATTTAATATATTAGACGATAACTAAAGAACTAAATAGAAGATAAGTTAAATAGACTAAAACTTTAGCCTCTTACGATTTTAAAATTATATATATTCGAGGAATAGAGAACGTTATAGTCGATACCCTTAATCGAAGAACGAACTATATAGAAGGACTAGAATCGAAGCTAGCGGCGCTCCTAGAAAAAAGAGAAAATTACTTAATATATAGAAAAATAGAAATAAGAATACTTATAATATTAGAAATAGATTTAATACTAGAATAAAAATAGA
>NW_013550509.1:23143-24362 GCF_000709125.1 Exophiala aquamarina CBS 119918 | reverse complement strand
CTAGGAGTTAACTCGTATTTACGAATACTCGGTAATTACTCTCGTACTTACGAGATATTATAACGGAGTCTACGTCTATATAAAATAGGCCTATACTCCTTTACTTAGATAGATCTTAAATTATTTAATAAGATAGAAAGCGACTATATATTCTACTCCTTCTTTCTACGGTCTTCGGCTATTTCTACTATAGATCCTAAAACTTATCCCCCGAATATATAGTATATATTATATAAGTCTAACTTAGTATATATAGTAGCGTCGGCTAATTAATCTAGTATCTTACTAATTAAGGGTAAGGAATAATAATTCTTTATAATTATTCTATTTAAGGTACGATAGTTAATATAGAGTCGTAAGCTATCGTCCTTCTTTAGTATAAATAGACTAGAAGCTTCCGTAGACGACTCGCTCCTCCTAATCTATCTTCGCGCTAAGTACTTATTAAGATACTCGCGGAATACTCGAAGCTCCTTTACACTAAGAGAATAGATTAGCCTATAACTCGCTATCGAACCTTCTTCTAAAGGAATCGAGTAAGTTACTCTAGTATCTAGCGGTAGCTTACTTATATCTTCTTTCGAGAATATATTACTAAAATCTCGATATTCTTCTAGTAAAGAGACCGCTATACTTTCGCTATTATTCTATAATTTCTCCTTAATAGAGTTACTATAGGACTTTAAGTTCTTTAAGTAGATAGCGTAAACTCGATAGGTTTTAGCTAGCTTTATTATCTTTCGAAAGGAAATAAGAGCTATATACGCTTTTCGTACTATACGGTAATACTACGTATTTTCGCGCTAGCGAACTTCTAGATCTACTACGTAAAGCTAAGTATACTTAAGGATTATATTAAAGTTACTAAGATTAGTAGCTAGGAACCTATAGATACTAGGAACGTATATTCCTAATATATTAGTCGTATATAGGGCTACGTAGTATATTAAGGTTAAATCGGTATATATTCTCGCCTAGGCTGCGCAACGGGTTGGGTTAGACAACTCGTAGACCTTTTATAACCCGAGCAAAAAGCCCTATAGGGTTTTTAGTCCTTATAAAAACCCGATTAACTAAAAACCTAATAGGGTTTATACTCCTATTGGGTTTAGTCTTGGTAGCCCAAATTACTAAAAATAGAGATTATTACTTAGATTATTACTATTTTTAGTAAAAAATATACTATTTATAGTAATTATTTCTATTTTTCTTAAAAATA